>NC_081762.1:3869384-3931884 GCF_963082965.1 Carassius carassius | reverse complement strand
AATAAATAAAAAAATAAGTGAATGAAAATCTTTTTGACCATTAAACCATAAAAACAGTATAAATTAAAAGTCATTCATTGAGTTTAGTTATTTTAGCACCCTTTGATTTACTATTAAATTATTTGTTAATATTTTGCTAATATTTAGATTTTTGTTTCATTTTTTCTGTTAAGTTTTAGTAAATTAGTTTTGTCATTTTATTATTAATAATATTATTAAATATGTCTTTAGTTTTTTTGTCAAGTTTGTTTTTAATTTTTGTTTATTTAGTTAATTTTATTTTACTACTTCAACTTTAAATAAAAATTATTTTTCTTTACTGAAATATATATGAAACATAATTTAGCAGAATAGTTCATTTACATTTTTTTTTTACATTTCTGTTTATATTTATTTTATTTCAAGCAATTATTATTTTTTGTACATTTAAGTTTTAGTTAACAATGATAACTATGGTTGAATTATTAATAAATGAAAATGATACTTTCATCTTTCATTACTTTCATAGAGAGGTGTGTAAATGTATTTTCCTGTTCAACTAGAAAGCACACCACATGACTTATCGGTCTCTTCATTATGTGTTCTCATGAGAGCAAATATCATGTATGTGCAGAAAGCATGAGGCAATTATAATCTAGTGGGGTGTGGTTATGAATGTTTTATGAACTCAGGTGTCAAAGGTGTCTAATCTGTGTTTATCTCATGACTCACACCAGGAAACATGAAGAGATTTTATAGAAACCACTATTTTCACAAAGTCCTTCAGCAGTGACTAGTCAGCACTTGTTTTTCTCAGAGCAAACACTGTTTCTATATATAGAACATTTTTAAGAAATATGTTTATTCATCAAGGATTGCATTAAATTGATCAATGGACATTTTATAATTTCACACACACTGAAAATACAGCTGTGCATCACAGAAATGTATTATATTTTAATATATATTACAATAGAAAACAGTTATTTTAATTTGTAATAAGATCTCACAATATTACTGCTTTTCATGTGTTTTTGAAAAAAGAATAGAAAAATGCTATTTTATGCTCATTAAAGTGCATGGTAACATTGAACTCTATCTTTACATGAAGTTCTTCATACTGCAGATCGTTCCAAATCTCAACACTCCCTATACTGCATGTGCAGCAGACAGCAAGGCAGCTCCCTGTGTGTTGTAGTTCATGTACGTGTCTGTGTGTGAGTAAGTTTCTATATTAATGCCAATCAAGCACAGAGATGCTCACCTAACTCATGTGGCAGCTCATGACAGAGCACAGCCAGAGACGTGGCCAGACCAGACCGCCACGAGATGGAGAACGCCGCACCAATCGCCAGACCGTCCGCAAAGTTATGGATGCCGTCTCCAATGGTGATCATATAGGGAAGCAAACGCTGCTCTGAGGGAGAAGAGGAGACAACTGTGAAACTTTTACTAGTTGTCACGATCATTAGATGGAGTGCCCATGAACTTCAGTAGAGGGCACTCCACTCAGGACCATTCCACCCATCAACCACCAGATGTCACTTGGACACTAGCACCTCTCATACTGTTGCACCACCTACATTCCCCATGAGTTACTGCATCACAATCACCTTGCCACACCTGCACCTCATTCATAAGCCAATTTCCTTGCCACACCTGCACCTCATTTACACACACATAAAAGCAGCACAATCACTCTCACTCACTGCAAAGTCTTGTATAGCCTGTCTAGCATTTCCGAGCGTTTTCCCTTGTGTCGGTTTTTTTCCGTGTCTGATCTTGGATTGTGTAACCGACTCTGATTCTCTGCTGCCTGCCCCGATCTCTGCTTGTTACCGTTAATGATTCTGGATATCCCTAACACACCTGACGCCGTTCCTGATTTCTGCCTGTATGACCATTCTCTTAATGAAATTCTGCACATGGATCCGAACGCCTCTGACTCCTCGTTACACTAGTGGCCTGATCGGATATAATAACCCAGCGGTCATTTGCACTAAACAGCTCATTTGACTTTCTTAGACGTGTTTTAGTAATATATCATTAACTCCTAGCTGTGTGTATATTCACCTCTTTTGGGGCCAACAGGCTCTGGGAAGGACTTCTCATTTATTTCAGCCTCCACCTATGAAAGAATAAAATAAATAAATACAAATATTTGGATAAATAAGTAAATAACAATAATAATACATTAATAAATTAATTCAATATTATTCATAAACTAGTGATTCAAGACATCACATAGAACTAACAAACACGGTAGATAACTACAGATATTCAGAGAATATTTAAGCACCTACAAAATTATTATACAGTTTTATGTAAATACAATTTTAACAATTACATTTAAAATGTAACAAAACATTCCTGGTAAATTTCCAAAATTTTCTGAAAGTTTCCAAAAAAAGTTATTTTAAGCTTTACGTTTTGTTACTAGATTCAAATTGGACTAAAAAATAAAGCCATAATATAATAATACAAATTATTTTATTAATTATTTTAGTCACTATTAAAGCTTATATATATATATATTTACATGCATATACATTTATATATTTATATTATTACATTTTATATTATATATAAATATATTTAATAAATAAACATATTTTTCTTAAATATATACATGCATTTGTTTGTATTTATATATGCATAATAAATACACATAGTACACTCATATATTATGTAAACAAAACTTTTATTTTGGATGTGATTAATCGCGATTAATCGTTTGACAGCACTATTTTTTATATATATATATAAACTGTAAGTTTATTTTTTTTGTTTAAAAGTAGATTTGGGTGTGATTTTCTCACCAGATCGGCCTGTGAGTTGGAGTGTTTGTTGTGTTTCTCTCGCTGGAACATCTGCAGGACTTTGCCGTGATCACAGTGATGAACGTCAGACTCCTCCTGTGAACACAGCATCATGTTAGTAGTTGGGAATGGATTTATAATCGCTCCTGACCTCTCGAATGACACAAGAGACTCACTTCATCATGATTATGATTATGATGTCCACCGCGAGTAATGATGGAGAAGATGCTTTCCATCAGGTAGAAGAAATAGATGCCCGCAATAAGCACCAGCAGTTTGTACACGTAGTCTAAGTTGTCCTCGGCCTGGTCGTGATCGTGTCCGTCCTCGTGAACGTGGAGGCCTAAGAACTGCACAGAGATGAAACCACATTAAAGCTGATCATGCTGTGATTTCCCAGCAGCGCTGTACAGTAATTCCTGTCTGCACTCAATAAGCGAGCTCTGTTTCTCTCAGCAATCTTGTTATTTTCAACTCAGGGTGGTGACACGGTGTGACAGGGCTGTAGTTATGTTGACACGGATCTAAACGGATGAGGGAAACGTGGGTGCTGTCTGTGCTCGGGGGAAATAACGGGTGCCAGGCCTGCCACCGAGACCCATTCTGCCCCGTTAAACCAGAAAACTGAGCTTTTGGCAAAACTTGAGAAGATGCCCAGCAGAGGAGTAATCGTAGGGATGATGAAGGCTAAAACTAAAACAGCAGCCTCTGTAAAAAGTTGCAAGTTGCATGCAAAAGTCGACATGTCAGCAATATGATATATGAAATTGACGCTCCTTTGCCCTTTATAAGTAATTCCAAGTTATTCCAAGTTGAAGATTAACTTGCGTTTTGGCAGCGCCTCTGATGATTTAAGATGGACTGTAATAAAATTAAATTATGATGATAACTTGGGGAAAGATCGAAACTATTTGTCAAGAAGTTTCAGTGACAAAAGCTTTGGGGTTGGTAAAAAGTATGAAAAATAGTTTATTCTGTTCACCAAGGCTGCATTTATTTGATCAAAAATACAGATATATTGTGAAATATTATCGCAATATAAAATAACGGTTTTCAATGTGAATATATAGTAAAATGTTTTTGTTTTTTCTGTGATGTGCAGCTGAGTTTTCTTCAGTGTCACATGATCTTCAGAAATCATTCTAATATGCTATATATGATGATTTACTGCTCAAGAAACATTTCTGATTATTATCAATGTTGAAAACAAGCGAATATTTTTGTGGAAACTGTGATACTTTGTTATTTTTCAGGATTGCTTGATGAATAGAAAGTTCAAAAGAACAGCAGTTCTTTGAAACAAGATCTTTTGTAACATTATAAATGTCTTCACTGTCACTTTGGATCTAATGCATCCTTGCTGAATAAAAGAACACTTTGTTTTTTTAAAACAAATGTTCAAACCCAAAAGTTTGCTGGTAAAGTGTATATACATTCAAAAGAAAAGCTGAGGGATGAGATTTTCTCCATTCAGAGGCTCATCTTTTCTGTTTATACTGTGTTTACATAATTTTTTTTTTGCTATTTCCTCAATGGTTTGTAACAATAACAACTGCTTTATAGCACAAAATCACTAAATGACGTTTACAATGAATGAGACGCGGAGAGCCAGCAGTTGTGTGTGTATTGTGTTGAATCCGGGCTTTACTCACCGAGGGCAGCAGATGCAGAAGAGCGTCGCCCGTCAGAGATCCCACAGCCAGACTGATGCAGAACTGGATGCAGAGCTCAAACACTTGTGTGCACGCGGAGAACAGCAGCACCACGATCCCAAACATGGCCATCAGACAGATGATGAGGTTGGCCAGCGTGGCGTATCCATATCCTGCACACAAAGAGCTCATTCAGAGACTGAACACACACAACAACACACACTTCCAGCAGAATGAAGGACAGCATTGTGCTTGAGGTATTCTCTTCTCCTCAAGGACGCATTCACACTGAGCTACAGAAACTGTTACGGACAATCCAAGCAGAATCAGGTTTGTTACGAGAAAACGCTTTTCTCCTTTTCCGGTTTACGAGTTTGAATGTGATTCTTTTCCTTCTTTTTTTTTCTTTTGCGCAAACAGTAAAAATACACACTGCCTTGTTAAATATAATATAATATAATATAATATAATATAATATAATATAATATAATATAATATAATATAATATAATATAATATAATATAATATAATATAATATAATATAATATAATATAATATAATATAATATAATATAATATAATATAATAAACTTTTTTTTCACACAGTATTTTAGCAATAAAATCATTATTTTTCATTCAGTGAGATTAAATGAAGTGAAATACTTAAATGTTTATATGGGTAAATTTCTTAGTCAAATGTGTGTCATTTAAAACAAACAAACAAACAAAAGATTATATGCATCTTATGTAAAAATAACTATATTTTACCAAATTCACAGCCATAGTAAAAGGAAAATCCTCCTTTCATTACTTGAAAAAAAAACATCAAATGCAATAATGATGAATAAATGCAATAATAAATAATATAACAAACTTTTTCTTTCTCCCAACTTTTCTCATTTTCATTTAATTTGACTTGATGTGCTAAAACAGCTACAACTGAAATAAAATTAATTAAAACTATATAGGCATATAAAAAACATAAGAAACATAAAAAAAACAAAAATATTCAAACTATTATAGTATCTCAAACAACAAACTGATGCATACTATTTTTTTCAATAAAATATGATCGCAAATATTATCAAAAATGTTAATTCTCAATAATATTTGTATTATTATTATTATTTTTTTTAAACATCTTTAAAAAAAGTATAATTGTCTTTAAGCAAAAGATAATAGTTTTCTTTGAGTGAGATGTAACATTTTTCATGAGATTCATCCAAACACGTTTAAAAGCCATGTTTCAGGGAGAAGCCAATTTGCAATTTAAAAGCTTTGATTTTACAATTCTGCATTATTATGGTGGTTATTAACTCTTTTAAAAAGAAGAAAGTTATCATTATATCAGTTATATATCATATCACTGAATCATATAATGATAAGATATAATGATATAATGCTATAATTGATCGCAGGTTATATCAGTGTTATCTAACAGCTGACTCACTCTCGGCAGTGCTGAGTGAATCTGGGCTGACGGGTGCAGGACTGATCTCAGAACAGCCTCCGCTGAGGATCTGCTGGATCAGAGCAGGGCTGATCTGGGTGAACTGATCTCTGCTCAGCGATGAAGAGTTCAGCCGGTGAATCCTCAACAGGTCTCCAGCGCTGAAACAGGCCTGCGAGCGCAACAGAGTCCACACTGAGACATGCAAATGTACGAATGCATAAAACATATTTCCACATGAATATTTCATTTCACTCCACAGCAGCGCCGCTGCTCTGATAATCACGCTTCAAACACCCGTATTTACTGTTTGCTGAATTATTAATTCCATGCATGTCAGACGACAGGTCTTATTTGGATGCCGTGAGAGCTTAGAGAAATCGGAAATATTCATCATGATTAAAATCGTCGTCTGCACATGAACTCTTTAATTTGGCTGTGATTATGACTGGGGACAGATGAAACGCGTATGTCACAACATCCATCAAGAGAAAGAAACATCAGCAGCCACTGACACTTCATGTTACAGGCCTCATAATCATTTCTCACGCAGCCACATGATTGCTCTCTTCGTCAAGTGCCACAGCTAAATGATTGGATTTCTGCGGCGTGCAAAGATGTCCCATGATGCCCCATAAAACTGTAGAATGCACAGGGAAAAAGACGTGTGCTTATGTTGCTGTAAGGTTTAATGAAGCACAGAATCAGGAAATAAAATTTGAATAATAGAAAGTGCAATGCAATTCAAAGGAATTCAAAGTATCCAAAACCCTTGTCCACAAAATCTAAGTTAATTTATAGCTATAACAGTCCCTTTGATGAACAATGATCAAGATCCAGATGTGTTACTTAAAGGTCTGTTCAAATGAATGCATGATTGATTACCACAACTTGTGAGTTGATGTAAAGTTAATCATTTAATAATGCAAAAAGTAATGACACAGTGAAATAATTATTTGTATTATATAAAATACAAAAAAATTATATGAATATTTAATTTTATTTATTTTATTATATTTAATTACAAAATATTGTATTTGTTAACTTGCATTTCATGGAACCACCACTGATAATAATAATAGTTTTTTTCTGTATTTTGAAATGTGCTTAATTATTGCATGATTTATTCATGCAAGATTTCCCAAACTAGGGTTTATGAGTTGATGAAAAAATATTCATTCAAACTGCCGAAAGTTATATATAAAATTAAATAATAATTATGGAGAAAAAAAAAACAATTCAAATAAAAACTTGCTAAGAAAGTATTTAAATATAAACATTTTATTTGTTAATCCTTATGTATGTGACCATAATGTATATTTACTATTATTAACATTAATAACATTTTCCCGTATTTTAAATACAACTATTGCATTTGAAATACTGGGAAATGTTATTAACCTAAAAGATTAATGCTCTGAAATTTTAAGTTAATATATTTAAAGATTTAATAGCTTAATGTAGAATAATTAATAATTTAACAACACACTCACATTTCTCTGATGTCAGTTAATGGTCACATGACACGCAGGTAAGAACAATCTCATATACATACATATAAATTATTCTACATTAAATTATTATATCTTTAAATATATTGACTTAAAAATTCAGTGGATTTGAAGAAAATCTTTTAGGTCAAAGTGGTTCAGCTGACAGAAGTGTTTGTGAATCTCAGGATTACCGTGTCCCAGCTGTTGTTGGTGTGATGAGCATCCAGATGACTCTGTCTGTGGGTCTCTGAGCTGTGCTGGTCATCATGGTCATCATGGTCATGTTCCTCTCCACCCAGGTTTAAAGCCTTTAGAAGTCCCTCAAAATCTGAGGAGAATAATATTATAAAAATCACAACAGTTTATAGATTATACCATATATTCTACCGATGCAGCACTATTGTAGGACTACCAGACCGTCATACCATGAAGCGTGAGATTATCAGAGCCGTAATGGCTGAAGATGTAATCCAGGAAGTACTGCTGCTCAGGAAGGTGATGTGCTTTCATACAGTCTCCCCGCAGAGCGTGATAGAGGAAGTTTCCCATCACGGCGTCCAGCTCTGTGTGTGTGTGATCGCCGTGCTGATGACTGCTCTCTTCCAGGATGTCCTTCAGAGTGAGACAGGGCTGAGAAACAGACAAACACAAGACAGATGTGGCCATCAGCGTCAAATGTCTATCATTTGTCAGTTTGCATTGCGTCTTGAGAGGTTTGTTTTCATTCTCAATGACAAAAGTCAAGTAGCAATTAGCCTTTGCATGCTTTGCTTTACAGATAACCATGAGCATTCACTAAACAACATACAGTAGAGGTGGCTAAAACTCATGCTGTCCTTTTTATATTTAGGGTCAAATTGACCCACGTTGATTTAGTATGCAATTTCCCAAAATTTTTCATTTACTATTACATTTCAGTATTACATATAGTATTACAATATTACATACTAAATGGACACCTTTTCATTACTTGAAATAAAATAAAATAATAATAATAAAAAAATTAATTTGCCAAAAAAGGCAACATTAAAAATATTCATTTACTCCAAGTTGAACAAAATCAGTAAAAACGGAAATAAAATAATAATATAAAATGGTAAGAATGACCTTAAGACACAACAATACGACATTTACATATTTTAATGTTTAAAATTATCTGCAAAAAAATTACAGATTTACAGAATGCAGAAGTCTCAGTTTCGAGTAAAATTTGAGTCTTAAATTACATAAATTCTCACGTATTTCATATTTGAGTCTTTGATAAGCTACAAAAAAAGTTTTTCAGTTTTTTATTTTCTTCAGTGTTCTTTCAAAGTGTTGATATCATTAATGCTAAAACATTAAAACACGCGTTACTTTAAAATAACAAAGAAAAGAAAATATAGAAGCTACAAATAAAGGTTTTCTGGTTTTAGTGTCTTTCAGAAATGTTGATACAATTAACTAAAACTAAAACAATTTTAAAAGCTGTTACTTGAAATAAATGAAGGGTTAGTTGCCAATATTTCATTTAGTTTAAGAACTAAAATAGCTAAAACTATATATAGGTAAATAAATCACACCAAAAATGACTAAAACATTACTAAAACAGATTTGTATGTTTAAAACGAGCTGCACAGACACAAAACTGAGAGAGGGTTTCAAGAATGAAACAGTGAATATTCCTTGGATGATTCAGAAGACACGTCTCTGTTATGAGAATTACATTTCATACTGATTTTCATATATTTGACATTTCAGTCTTTGACAAGCTACAATAAAGGTTTTCTGTTTTTTTTGTGTTTATTTAGTATTTTTCAAAGTTTTGAGTCTTCTGTTGAAACTTCACATACACATTTGTGACCTTAAATGAGAAAAAAGGTAATGAAATTTCAAGAAGAAATAAATAGTAAATAAATAACAGTATTCAAGCAGTTTTCTAAATCAGGTGAGGGTCTAATTAACCCTAACACAAGGAGAAGGATAACAAATCAAATGGCATCCTGAAAACCTGCCGACCTCATGTGTGTCAGGCTGATAGTATTTCTCCATCTCCAGAAACATCTTCTCCAGACCCTCAGATTCACTGATGTCTCCATGAGGAGGATGATCGCTGGTGCTGTTGTGGTCATGGTCATGGCCATAGATCGTTTCGATGAAGTGAAGGGTCTCTTCTCCCCAGCGGCCCTCCTGTACGGCCCTGCAGGTCTCCAGCGGAGCACTGAGGAACAAACCCCACGCAGGAGCCACGGTGAAGAAATCCTCCATCTGAAGCCCCTGAGAGCTGCTGAAGTTACTCAACAGCTGCGAGAGATGATCCACTGAAAGACACTACATGCAGAAGAGAGAAAGGTCAGAGGTGAAATAATGACGGAATCTTAGATGAAAGACTTGTTTTAAAAGCAACAGTTTTGTATTTACATAAAAAATGTAAAATTACAGATAAAACCATCATTTTTTCATGCACTGGTCAATGCTAGGCTATTTTGCATCAATAACGTGTTTTTTTTTTTCAGACTAGTGAAAAGAAAATATTCAAAATAATTTTTTTTTCAAAGTAAAAAAAATGTAATGTATCATAAGTAACTTCAAAACTTTTTTTAATCTTCATGCAATAATCATGTAATAGTTGAATATATTTAAAATACGAGGAAATGTTATTAATGTTAATGTTAATATTAAATATAGGCTACATTTTTTTCAAAGTTAAAAAAAAATTCTGTTTCATAAGTAACTTTCATAAGGAAAAATCTTAGTGATTTTTTCAGCAAAAACTGATTTCAGTCAGATTTTAATTTATTTTTCCCCATAAAACCATGGGTTCATTGTTTGTAATTTCTAATTATTGTAATATATTTCATAACGCAGGACTATGTTATAGTGCAGACAGGGTAAGAGCCTTAGTTACTTATAAGGTTAAAGTCAAAGTCCAATCACATAAACACATTTTTGTAGTGCTTTCTGGTAATCAAGATGGTTATGCTGGTTTTGTGGAGTAGTTTTATCAACACAATGAAACCAAAACATAAAACATTGAGACTAAGCTCTACACAAATTAACTGATTTAATCTGAAAGGTTAAACTCTGGTCAAGGGGAGAAAAACTCTTTTTTCCCATAAATGTCAAGCTGAAGAATTTTTTTTCTTCTTGTTTCATGAATTGTTTTTCATTTCATAATTGTTTATCATTATAAGATATTAAATGACCCAGTCAATAATGAACATTCTGGTAAGGTTCTCTCATAACTATGAACAAACATTCTTCCGGTAACATTAACAGAATGTTTGCTCAACGTTATAGGTCTTTAAACATTTTCTTAAAACGAAAGCATTTTAGCTAGATGTTTATCTAACATTTTTTTAAAAATGTTTCTACTTGGTTTAGAAAATTCTGAGAGCATAAAAAAATTACTTTCCATATTTTTTTGTAAAATTATGAAATATAATGTTCTAAAAACAATTACTAAAAAAAATTATTCCCGAAATGTTTTCGTTTTAAATTCATTTAATGTTTTTTTAGAACATTCACAGAACATTCAAAAGTAACATTCCATGTTTGTAAAAAAAATAATGGAATGTTTGATAAACTTCGTATAACTGACAAAAACGTTTTTAAAACATTTGAAAATGTACATAAAAAAATTGTTTTCATGAAGGTTAAAGAAACAGTACTAGAACATAGTTTTGATATCTGTGAACTTTCTCGTACATTTTAAATACAGATAAAAGCCACGGGTCCGTGGTGTGACAACATGCCCCAATACCTGCTAAATTACCTGAATCTTTCATACTGGAAACAAATTATTTGTCACACCACAGGATTACTTAAATGAAAGTCAAAATGAGATTAAAATTACGCAAAGACATCGTGACCGGTTACAAAACGCATTGTTTCAACAATTAATCTGTTCAGTAAAGAAGTTCAAGAACGTGTTGCACTTTTCTTAAAGAGGCACTTTGACGGCACTGGTTCTTTATTTCTCTTCTTAGGCGTGATTTATTCTCCCCAACCGTTCTTAACTTATATTTGAAGCCTGTATAAGAGAATTTACTTGTATATCATTATGTTTTAAGCCACAAAACAGTGAATTACGCGCCTATTCTCCAGTCAGATTGGTTCTCTGAGCTGTAGCGCACGAGCCTTCGCTGGACCTCGACCTCTCCAAAAGTGCGCAAATACAGCGATCCTACCTTTCCACACGACACACCGGAGCACTGCACACGGTTCTCCAGCCGTTCAAACACCGAGAGAAGCGCATCTTCTGTGAGGAACTCTTCACCTGGAGCCACCAAATCCACAACTCTCGCGTAAATCTCCTTTTTTTCGCCACGCGCGCCGATAAACGCGCACAGGCAGATGAAACACAGAACTAGAACACCTCTAGCCTCCATAACCGGTGTGTTTTATCCCGTTTTTCGGTATTGAGAGGGGCTTTCAGGTGAGATAGGTCCGATAGACTGTGTGCAGACACAAAGCAGCTTTAGAGAGCCTCACACGGGTGATACCTGCTCAGGTAGAAGCTCTTCTTGCCCTCTGATTGGTCACTTCACCACCTGCACTCAAACACGTCTCATAAAGGAGGGAAGCCTCTTCCGTTCACCTGCACTAAGGGGTTCGGACAGGGGCTGCCTGCTCTGGAGATCACATTTCAGGTCTTTTCCACACTTGCCCTTTAGAAATAATCCCAAACATGTGATATTTAACACAAACAATGACAAAAAAAGAGCTGCAGCCTATTGATATGCTGCACACCAATACATCTCCTCACAGAATGGGCCTAATTTCAGGTCTGAGTCAAACGTTCACTGAATGTAGGAACTCATATAGGCACGATTGAGACACAATCCAAATTTTGCTATTAAAAACTATGACATTTTGGCTTTTAGAGAAAGTTTGCATAGATATAAGGCTGGATGATTTTTCGAACACAGAGCTGTTCATCCTGTTTGCACATCAAGATAAAAGAATAGACTGAAAAAATAATTCGTTTCCCCCCACAAATGTAGGGTTGCCATATCTGTTGTGGCAATTTTACACAAAACAGATTCCTATTGTGACAACTTACCCCAGACAGTGACAATAAGCCCTCCTTAGATTAATTGTACTGTATGCACTTTAAAAAAAAGTAACAATTCTGGTAATATAAAGAAAATCTTTAAAGTATTTAAGGTTTGTTTCTACAAAGAAATTGACTTTAAAATCTGTCTGGATAAGCAAGTCATAAAAAGCTGATAAATACAAACCTGTGACCTCACATTCTATTTTAATGCAACAAGTGATGTTTCTTGGCAACAGTAAACAAACACAATTATGATGAACTGTAATACTGAGAAAAATATTTATTCTGATTATTGTTATTATATAGCTACTGCATCACATTTTTAATAATGTGGTTTTAAGAAGGTACAAAAGTAATATTATAGATTTAACTACACTGAAACTATTAAATGAGAACAAATTTGTAACATCAACACTGTTATTGAACTGAACTGAATCAACATTAAACTGAACTGTGCTGAATTTGAAATCTGTAGGGCTGATTTACAGCTGAATTTCTTATGTGATAAATTTTACACAATGAACACTGATATTTTCCTTTACAGGTGTGAAGCTGCTTTGAAACATTCTGTACTGTATAAAGTACTGTAGAAATAAATCTGACTTGGCTTAAACATAGTAAAATCACTGTAATGCACAGACCCTTGTGCTTTACTGCATTCAATTTTATTGCATTATTTATTGCAATTAAACCTTTTTCCTAGTAGACTCAGAAAACAAAAAACAAAAACAAAAAGGGGAATAATACCGTTTAAAAAGTATATACTGTATGTGTAGGCTATTTGCCCTAAAAGGTGCATAACAGTGCCTAAAGTGTACATTTTAAAAGATTACCACCCCAGAACTGAATTCTATTTGCGTAATTGAACATGCAAAATAATGACAAACAATATACTCAATTTACTGCTTAAAGCATTTATTTTATGCTTTACATATGAATATTTTAACAGTACTATAAGTATACTGTATATATTTCTGCGCAATATGCCATAAACTGAACACAAATAATCCATAGCAATACATCTTTTTCTTTTGTGAAATTTGCTGTTTTATGGGGTCAGATCCACCTGCCCAAAAACCTGATTTTAGCCTTCACAGGAGTAACCATAAAAAGAAAATCTCAGATCTACATGACAGTCTCAATTAGAGCAGCTTTCAGAGTTTGAGGTGTTAGGACGAGGGAGGATGAGACCCGTTTATGCAGCAAACATGGAGTGTTTGAAGATCTGAGCGGGGCGGATTTGTCGACAGGAAGTGAAAAGTCAACAGCCAATCAAAAGGGATGTCGTTTGCACATCACTGAATGGAATGAGGACAGTTAGGCAGCTGAGAGCTTTATGACATTTAACTCAAAAAGACGAGGAAAAGGATGATGAGCTGATCTGAGCTTTGATCTCAAGAAAGTGAATGACTGGAAAAACCCCATGTTCTTCATGCCTGACCTTGCTCTTTGAGGAGACTCATAATGGAGTTATTTTAGTATCAGCCTTGTCTCTGTTGTTTTAAAATTCTAAGAACATCAGATAATTATTCCTAAATTCTCCAGAACTACTCTAAAATGTTCTAAAATTAAGAAATATATCTGTCATGCAGTAAGAGTATAACTGTAAAAAAAAAAAAAAACATTTTGTAGTTGCAAAAAACTGATTACTGGAATTAAGTTTTCAAGAAATACTGAAACTTTCTACTTCAAAATTTCATGTTTTATTCACTGGTTCTTTGTAATTACTTTTGAATTTGACAAGCAATTAAAATAATTTCAAATGAAACCCTATACCACCCCCCCCCAGTGTAGAGATATAACATTCATCAAATTAATTTGGAGCTGATGAGAAATATTTGAGTTCTTATTGAGATTTGTAATACTGTTAAAATCTATTGTGAAACTCCAGAAGAGACACTTGTGAGTCTAGGAGAAACAACAGAGCATTTAAAGAGATCTGATTTGTGATTCGTGTTTTTCCTACAGCACATGTAGAAGAGTTTTTGTAGAAGAGTGTCACACCTGTGTGATGTACCTGTTGGTGCTTCAGGATCTTCAGGTGGGCCGTGTGAACTGTGGGAAGCTTTATGGTCTAGTCTTATTTACCCGGAAAAGAAAAAAAATACACTATTATTGCATCTAATGGTCTTAATCGTCATGTGAAGCTCAGGAAAAACCAGAGGATTGTCTTTAACAATTAATATCACAACTGTCATAAAATCATGTTTGATTTTACAGATTTGGCCAGAGGAGGGCGACTTTGTCCCTTCTAATGCAGGAACTAGACAGCTGAAGTTCTCCTGTAAGGGATCTGCAAAGAAAATATTGGAGACTGTAAAGAGAATTTACTATGAGTAGATAAGACATTTTACTTTTTGCTCAAGGCTAGTTCATCCTTTCTGAACAGTGGGTTGTCAACATTATTACATTACACTAGTTTCCTTGTCTTTAATTAACACACTTTCCTTTACAAAAGCATCATTGCAACACTTAGATTTTCATCTTTAAAAGATAGACTGTTTTTTTTTGCTTGTTAGAATCATGCCAAAATGAAATAAGATGTTATTTCTTTCAATTGTACATTTTAAAGATAAAATGTGTACTTCTTGCACCATTAGAATCAACAAATGTTTTAAACAGGTTCCCTGAACCTGAACCGTCATTTTTCTCATATGTAAAGAAATTAATGCATGCATTTTCTTTTTGCATGCATTCGTTTTCCATTTTTCATGAATGCATTAATTTTTGCATGCATTAATTTGTAAATAGTATATCCTTTTGCATGTATATAAAATAAAAAATAATAATTAATGAGTCATTCACATTTAAAGTTATACCTTTCTCCTATATATATGCATATAAACTTAATCCTAAAATGAACCAATTCATCGATGCATTAATTTGTAAAAGTTCATTTGTATGTAATAATACTTTTTAATGAGTGATTCAACTTTAAAGTTATAAAACAAATACACTCTCTCTGATACATGCATATAAACTTTAGCCTAAAAAGATCAGCATAGACGTATTTATATAATTGCATTAATGCCACCATGCATGATTTTTTAAAGAAACATATTTTTCATTTTGCATGTAAACAGACTATTAATGGTTGAATCACTTTTACTAGAACAAATACACCTCAGTCAAAAATACACTCACATAAACCTTCCATCTATTAACATGCAATGATGCATGCATTTTTAAAATACAATTTATTTTCACAGTAGTGATTCATCTTTAAAATAATTCCATATAATCCTATACATGCATATAAACTTAGCCTAAAATAAATACTTAAACATATTTATATCCATGCATTAATGCATGAATTTGTAAAGAAAATGTATTTATTTTTACATGTAAAAATAGACTATTTAATAACTCATTTACCTTCAAATACAGTTGTAGAATACACTTTCTCCTATACATGCATAACTTAAGCCTAAAACAAATCACTATCAACCACGCATGTATGTAAATGCATTATTGCACGTATTAATTTGTAAAGAAAGTTTTCTTTTTGAATGCAAGCTATAATTATAAAACAAACACACTTTCTTACATGCATATCATGAACACACTAACAGAACTTAAGTAATGTCTGTACATGCAGTACCTCTATGAATCTCCAGGGGTCCAGAGACAGAGGAAACAGGATTGGCATGTGACCCAGATCAGACCTGAACCCATGAGTCATCAGCTCCCCTGTGTCTTACACCAACACGTTACCTACTGTGCCATGGGTCTGATACTTTTTTAACTCTCATGGTTCACACTAACTACAGATTCTTGTGGGGACAAACAAAGGCCCCAAAGTTCAAAGGTTGCTCTTCCCGTCCTCCACGGAGACCTGCAACCGTCAATTTAATAAAACCCTCCAATATAACATTCTGCTTACTGTTGCAACCTGCTGAGATTGGACAGAAGCCTGCAGGTAAAAGCTTAATAAGACCTCACCAGCACACACTAGTTTTTACACGGCTAATAATATAAGCGCCGTAGCCCCTGAGAGTAGAGAAACAGGCAGAGAAAGCCAACAAGCAGATATTAACCACCTTGCTTTATTACAAACAGCCTCCATTACTGCTAAAGATAGCTGATCCCTCGCTACCGCAGGGTCTCGAGTGTAGCAGAGTGGTGAAAGGACACTGCCGTTGGTCGGTAATTTAGGATGAGAGGGAGCGCTCACGATATTGATCTTAGCTCGGCTTTTGCTGAGCAGAGTGGAAAAAACGAGAGTCAGAGAAGGTAGGAGGCATCTGAGCGATCTGATTGGCTCCCGGATCCATTATCTTATACTCGGCCATCCTGTGACAGCAGTCTGCCTTCTATTGTTATGTTAAATATACTTTATTAGCAGCTCGCAGTCTATTTAGGAACAATTCATAGAGGGTTTCTAATGCAGATGGGGACTTGTATAGGAGAAAGCACAGATTTGACAAATTTTGTCATTGAATACACTCAACAAAGACATATAAAGATGGTTAGGCCTCATTACACATATATGCATGGAAATATTGATTAAAACTGGTCTCTTTTGAAAAAATGAATAAAAAACCCAGTTAATGCATATAGCGAAATATTGCATTGGAGAATTAAAGGTCCCTTTTCAGATGTTATTATTGTTAATAATAATTATTATTATGTATGCCTTAAATTTTCATAAATTAATGGCAGTTCCATTTAAAATTAACTATTGAAAGCAAAATAAATAAATAAATAAAAATAAAAACTTGCCATACATGCATATAAACTTTTTTCTAAAATAAAGTTCAATAAACACCCATTTACTGTATACTGTATAAATACATTAATGTATGCATAACGATTATTATACCTCATTGCACATATATGCATGGAAATATTGATGACAATTCATCTTTTATGCAGGTGCAAAAGAAAAATATGTATATATAAAGAATAAGAAAGTATTATGCATGCAGTGTCATTTCATTGCAAGACCATTTAAAACCAACATCTGAAAGCCAAAAAAAGTGCTTACAAATCGCTAAAAATTGTGGAAAAAATAGCAAAAAAGACCCATGCATTAATGTATCCATGCATACATTTGTAAAGCAACTTTTTGCATGTAAAAAAAGACTCTTTAATGAGTTTCTGAAGGTCTGTTTTATGTTTAGCGACGCTCTTGCTTGTCTACAGCAGTTTATTATTTGCTGTTGATTTGATTTTGCATTGTGTAAATGACAAGATTGATGGCATGGGCTGCTCCTGACAGACCCTCTCTGCTCTCGCACATGAGCTCACCCTCCCTCTCTGTCTCCAGTTAATGATCTTCATATTAAGATCACTTTAGGACCCAGAAGTGGAGAGGGGCCCGTCCCACATGGGGTCCGCCTTTGTGTCTGGATAGACACAGGGGAGACTAGAGACATTAACACCACCTCAAATCATGCAATGATTCCCACCACCCCCAAATATGCACACACACACACACACACACACACACACACACACACACACACACACACACACACACACACACACACACGTTTCATTTTAGTAAACATGCTATTTTACATGCATATTGCACACTTTGCTACTCCTTACTAATTGCATTTTACTAGTTGCATCTTATTATCTTTATGTTCTTAAGTGATTTTGAACTTGACATTTCAAAGGCTTTATTTTTTGTGAAGCTTCTATTTTGCACACAAATTCACCTAGACACACACAGACACACGCACACACACACACACACAAACTCACACACACACATGCAGACAGATCTGGCCAATCATAAATGAAGCGTTAAATGAAGAAACATATAGTACTGTTCTCTAGGGACAGAGGGTCTCGCTCACAAAAGGATTGTCCCGTCTGAGACGGCACTGTCATTAGCTTCTGGCTCCGCCTCAACATTTCAGCAGCCAATTAAAGGTTTCCCTCAATCTGCTGCGCTGTCAGATGAGGCCAGTCGAAACCACGCCCATTAATGACAGCAACAATGCTGCTTTTCAACAATGTCTCTTCCTTTGCTTCAAGTGCCATTGTGAAGACTTAAAATGAATGCTGATGATAAAACAGGTGAAAAACGCCCACATATGCACACTGAAGGAGGCTGTATAAACTGTATAAACAACCTCATCCTTGCAACAGCAAAGCAATGTGCTAAAATGGCAACCGACATATCACCCTAGAAGTATGGCAGCATCGTTTGCATAGACTAAAATCAATAGCATTGTTTGACAATTTAAAAATTCACTGTTGTAAACTATTTGCATAATTATTTAAAGAGGTTACAGTCAATGCATGTAAATTTGGTCAGGATGAAAATCAATGACACAGCAAAGACTTCCACTAAAATAAAAAATAATTAAACTGAAATTCAATAATGTGGCATCAGGCTCAAATCTTAAAAGAGTATACACGCAAACATTCCTATCTATGCTTAACTTAGGGATATTAATAAAAAAATTATATAATTCAAGTATTTGCTATAAACCTTTCAACTTTAACTTGCATTAAAGCAATTCAAAACAATGCACTGTCAGCACAAAGGAGCACTATAACAGGAATTAGCATTAACGTCTTTAGCAAATACAAATGTCCAATTATTATCCCCAAATAGAACTATGATTATACTGGGGATCTGTACATATCTGCACTTATATTTCTCAAAATATAATTAGTAATTTAAAGTTTTTAGGGAATGGTCATTTTAAAATTAAGCCAGAAAGCTTGGCTATAGTGCACTGAAAGTGTGTGTTCCTGTTGTACATATTTAAACATTTAGGCTACTCTAGTAAAAACCACAAACCAGTCTGGCACAGATGACAGTGTGCAAAACAAAATAAGAGAATTTGTGCATCCACTTAGTGTTTCAAAGATGCAAATATACTGTACTAGAGATGCCAAAATGAGCAGTCAACAGGCTTGTGATTGGATGACTAAACTTATATCTGATGCATGATGCATCTGGCATTTTTCTTACATCACTTGCAAAGATTATTTCCAGTTTCACAATATGAAATAAGAGAACAGCATGAAGCCAACAGCTATAGCTACTGTGAAGACTGATATACTCTGTTGTACTGAATATGGATTGCAATATCTCAAGCTCCTAGCAAAGCAAAACAACAAAAAAGCATCGCATTTCAATTCATATCAGCCATTACACAACTTCCACACACTCACTATAACACTGTTTTGAGCGCATGTACATCAGAAGTTGCCATCAATCTGTGAGGAGAAGCAGTGTTGTCTGTGTTTCCAGAGCTTGTTGTCTGTTTAAGGGAAGATTTATGGCATCTAACTTCACGATGATAGGTTTTATAGCATAACAAGTACTGTTGTCCCAATCAGCTGCACGGATGATGGATCTGTTGTTGGAGTGAGAGACAGTGCGAATGAACGAGGAACTCTTGCTGCTGGAATGATGAACCTCACAAAGCAAGATTGATGCTCTGCCCCGGACAGCATATGAATTAACATCTCCTTCTCGCTTGTTTACACGCTCTTCCCCTTTCCTTCCTGCTAACATTGGTTTTCTAATCAAATCAGATCAAATCAACAGTGCTTTACCACTGTGATTGTCAAACTAGTGCCGGAGCATTCGTATGAATTAATTAGCATTAATATAATCGGCGGTAACAGTGATAACTGCATAAACATGAGAGGTGCTCATTATTTATGCCGTACATGAATAACAGGATGCTTGTAATGTCAGAAATGTGACCATTATCGAGTTTTACTGTGCTAATGTGAGCTTATTTGGATGCTTTTAGAAATGACAGTCACATACAATAACATAGAGGTTCTGTTACCTGTTGATTTCATGCTGCTAATATCTGGTGATGAGCTCTGGTTTTCCCTAAAACATTTTGTGGGCTACAGCTTTCATTATGTGGTTTAATACCCAGAAGACTGGGCTTGATACTCTATGCTGCTCCTATTCTACTGTGCCTGATCTGCAGATCTTTCATTTGTGAATATGGTACATGTATTAGTGGAGTTTCCCAGTGCAAATATCACAGTAACTATTGCACATATTTTGGGTTAAAGATAGAAAGAAACCCAATAACTACAAATAAACCACTTAGCCATCACCAAAAACACTCCAGCAACCACATAACAACACCCTATACACAGCAGGGCTCCAGCTTCAAACAGCTCAACTAGTTTCTGGGAGACAAGCACACTCTCAGAAAAACAGAAAGAGGGGAAAACACTTCGCTAAAGACTAACCGGATTACCCGTCATGCTTTATTTCAGCAATGAAAAAATCATCTTCGCAAAAGAGCTGAGCGCGAGGGCCGGACGGCACAGATGAAGATGTAAAAATACAGGCATCAGGAGAATTTTGTCATAAAGACACCACACGTGACTCGTCTTTCCGAACACTTCAAAAGCTCCTGCCGTGGAATCAGCACAGCTTTGATCTGGAAGACTGTGGCCGCCTCCGATTGACTTGGGTGGCACTCGGTGACAGAGCGGAAGACAGAAAGAGAAAGACAGAGAGAGAGACAGAGAGAGAGAGAGAGAGAGAGAGAGAGAGAGAGAGAGAGAAAAGAGAGAGAAAGCAGTAGAGACGCAGAGAGGGGAAAGCAGGTCAGTGGACAGTCAGGTTGAGTGGTGAGAAGATTAGGAATGCCAGACTGACCACAGCAAGTGGAAGAGAACAGATGTCCAGGGTCCCACGACTCCCAGGGGACGGAGACGGACACTGCACAGGAATCTCCCCAAAACACACACACACACACAGATTCTGGACAGAGTCACCAGGGAAACATGCCCAGATGCCCCCTCCAGTTGAATCCCCTCTGGCTGAAGGTTGGATGCTCCTTTAAGTGAAGAAATTCTCTAGTGGTGCTGTTCAATCTTAAAACATCTCATATTCTGCATCTTTCTTCACTCCATCATATAAACTAAACAGATGCTGATAAATCTACTGAAAGCTGAAAATAAGGGGCCCTGAAAACCACTCAGAACACCACAGAAACCATATAACAATGCCTTGACCCTAGCAACAACATACCACCGACCTATAAACCACCCAGAACAACCCTAGCAACCACATACTGTAGTTAAACCTAAACCACATTAAAAACCCTGGCAACCACATAGCAACATATAAGCCACCTTAAATAAACTAACAACTATATGGTACATAATACAATAAATACCACATACCAATTCCTAAACCACCTTAAATTCCTAGCAACCACATAGAGATTCCTAAACCACCTTAAATCCCTAGCAACCACATAGAGATTCCTAAACCACCTTAAATACCCTAGCAACCACATAGAAACACCTAAACCTCCTTTAACACGTTACAACCATATAACAATGCCCTGCTCACCCAGAAAACAACTGCCTAGTGATGCCTAAATCACCTTAAATACCTTAGCAATAAAATAAGATATAAAATAGAATTAATATCTATTGGTTTGCAAAGCAATTTAAAAATGTCTCAATTTGTACTCTGATTTGTTTCTTGGCCTCTGTCTTTCTCTCTGGAATCTTTTCTGATCTCAATGACAGCTCAGTTTTTTCTCCAATACAGTATTAAATGTAATGCATAAAAAATAATTTGACCTTTTTAAGTCTCTTGCTTCTCTAAACACATGCATCTCTCTGCATCTCAAACTTTGTCTGCAGTCAACAGTCAGAAACCTCAATATGAACTCAAATATTTCTCAAACGATCGGAGCTGCTCCACATTCATTTATAACTCTAGACTCTTACTTTATGAGAACTATTGACTCTTTTACTCTATTATTATATATTTTTTAGGAGAAACATCTGAGACAAAGGTGACACTTAATTGAAACTGATATCTTGGTTGTGTGGAGACGTGTCCCACTTCTCTTTGTGAGTGTGAGAGCTCAGCTGTTGGTTGTGGAGTCTGTGGTGCGTGAGAAACGAGGGATGTGGGGAGAGTTTGGAGAGCGTGATTAACTCAATTAACGACAGCACTGTCTAACGTGTCAAAGAGGAGGATGAGAAAGACGGTCATACAGTACCAAGAAGAGGACAGATGGATGGATGAAACGTGAGAGGCTGTAAAACACAATTTTCCAGCAGCTGTGAAGAACAACTTCCTCTGATCTCCAAATCCTGCAATTTTCACCCAAAAAGCTATTTTTTTCCTCACAAAACTGCCTCCACACTTTTTAAAATCTTCAATAACTTCAGTATTTTTTTATTTATGTATAAAAAGGAATAAGTAAGTGTGGGTATGTATATAAAACATTTTTTACATTTATATTAATATTTTTGTTTTAAATGGTATATTTTGATTATTTATTTATACAAATAAATATTTTAAATATTTGTACTATTTTTTATTTTAATATTTTTACTCATTTTAGAATAAATGAGTGTGGGTATATATTAATAAAATATTAAAACATTTAGTTTTAAATGGTATATTTTGATTATTGGAATTTTTTTCTTTTTTTAGACAAATTAGAAAGTTAGTATACTTTGATTCAATTTACTTAATTTATTAAACATTGGGATTTAAATTAATCTACCTGTGCTTTCCTAGAACTGAACTGAATATGTACTTATGAAAATGTCCTTCACAGGTTGACCAGGTGCTGTTTTTGTGTCCTACATGCATCATTAGCAGGCCAAGTCAACCAATAAAACTGGTTCTTAATCACAATGCAATATTACACCCAAAACCTTATGTTGAATAACCTGAGTGAGTGCTTCAGATCTGCTGAATGGGATGATTCCTCTTAAAGCTTTAACTAAGGAATCACTCTCTTTCATAGATGTAATTAAACGCTATTTGAACCTCTTAATTGCCAGTGTCCTTAAATTGTTTCTTTTGGTTGGCCGAATCTGAAGTCAGACCCGCTGGAGCAGGACGTCCCCCGTCATGAAGGTGACTGTGTTTCAGGATCATCAGCAGTGGATCAAGTCATGATAATTACAGTAGCAAGCACCTCATTCACAGACCACCATCATTTACACAAGTGCTTTGTTTGCTTTGCTGCTCTGATGAAAGCAAGCACTTCTCTCCCCAACAAGACAAAAGATGTGGGAGTTTTTTTATGATAATGTATGGTTTATAAGACATGAGCTATAATAGCAATGCTTTATATAATTACACCATTACAGACTGGATATAAACAGTAAATCAAGCACTGGTTCACTGTTGCATTGGTAAAAACGGCCCAATACCCTACAAAAGATTGTGTTTGGAAAATCTAAAAATCACAAAAATGTATACATTATAAAATGTATATATCGAATATATACACATTACATGCATGTATGCTATATATGTAAAAGTAAGTAAATTGACTTTAGGAAAAAGTCAGTGGATTGACTTGTGCCTGAACTTAAAAGGGGACTCAAGCCTGTTTTTATTTGTGATGTACCGTCTCAGTCTAAATTACATTCACACTGATGTTTTAGGAAGCCAAACAAATTAGAATATAATAACAACAACAACAACAACAATGAAAGTAATAGCCATATATTGTAAATCAACAACACTATAAAATATATGAAAATGCATATTTCATAAGTATATTATTTGTACTGTACACTACAGTAGGGAAATAACAATACTTCTTTCCTAATTTCTACGCTTGGAAGAGATATTTTTAATTTGGACTTCATTTAAACTGTCAGCAATTCACGCTGCACTTTTAAGCTTTTATTTTGACGGAAAACTCCAGCTTCAGTCAGTAATACTTCAGCAATTTTGTTGCTAAATTTAACGACTTTTCAGACTACCCTAGCAACTTTACTTTTCCAAAAGCACTTAGCAACAAATTTAGCAGTTTTAAAAAATTATTTATTTTGATAAGTGACTCGGATGATAAAAAGGCACACATTTTCCATCCAAATTACACAAAAAGAGGAAACCAAAGATTCCTAGCAGTACACGCATCACATTAATCAAGCTACAGTAGCTGGTTTTTGCAATTGTTCAGTTTAATAGTTATAATAATAATAATTCAATAATTGTTCATTTATGATACACTTTGTTAGTATCTCGTACTTTCGATTGTTGATCAGTTGATAAAATGTAAGAAAAATGGAAAAGATACTAGTAATTTTCCAGGACATTATCCATTATAATCCTGTAACCTGAAAACACAATGTGTAATTTAAAATGCAGGTAAAAAATCAATACGTAAAATACTTTCATATTAACATAGTAGATTGTGCCTTATTTTTCCAGACTTTCCTTTCCGAGTGTAGAATACTAACTACTAATACAATGCTTAAAGCATAATTGCTAAGAATGTGTATTATTTCTAGTTTACTGGGTATAAAAAAACAACTTGCAATCATTTAAAATGTAATCAATAATTCGACGTATTTAAAAATACGGTTATTTACATTTCAATATTATGCATATTATTTTATAAATAGATATCTAATTTCACATGTAAAATATACATATTTTGCATCTTGATGCAATGATGTAATTGAGCAATGACATAACAACAACGTTTAGCAACTTTTAGCAACAAAACACCTTCCTTTAGCAACATTCTCTGAAAATTTGTTGGCAATACTTCAGTGAAAACAGGCTTAAATAAGTGCCTCACTACAAATCTAGGAAAATGCTGAAAGCAACTTTTGGAAAAATAAAGCCTAACTGGCAATTGTGTTCCCAAAAGTACCCTAAACTCACAGTTTCAATGCATTCATTCACTCTGTCCCCCATATTGGAATTTCGATTTCTGTTCATCTGACTGATACTGTGTCAAAGCACAATGGCCCAAAACAGAACTTTAAAGACCTTATATGTTAGAATAAGTAGTTTAAATATATATTTAAAAACTGCACTTTTTACCCAGAAGCCTGTTTCATATCATCATGTCACCACGATGGTATCGCGATATTTTGATACTTATAATATCATTACATCCCTATGTGTTCAAAAAATATTTTATAATTAACACCACAAACTGGATGGATACTAACTAAAAGTAAATTAAAAAGTAAACAACAAGTAAATCAAGCACTGGTTCCCTGCTGCATTAGTAAAAACGCTCAAATAATGTGCAATAGTAATTAAAGCAGTTCAATATTTTGAGCAGAATGGTAATTAGAGGAATTCCTCAACATTTTCTAAGCAGAACAACAACATTTTGACCTTTGAATCACTGATATTTATATCACCACTGGTTATTAACTAATTACATATGCATCTGCTAAATTAGAAACCCCTGCAGACAGAGGAAGGAGGTTAATTGGTTACTGGAATATTTTTTGCATGAGATACATAAACAGAGTTTTATATGCGGCACATAAAGCATCATAACGGCGGCGTGACAAGCGAAGCCGAATGGATGAGACACTCCACATGTTGCAAGCCCAGATGAGACGGTACGGCTACCGTATATAATCAAAGCAATTGCATAAGCTGTTCAATTACACTCCGCCTGAGCACCATCCCGCACTCCTCGGCTTAAAGAACTGGGAGAAAAGGGGAAACGAGGCCTTATAATTACAGACGTGCCATATGGTCAGCACGGGGATCGTGCAGAAATATTTACTTTCCCGCTGTACTTTTTACATGGCAGCTGAGATTATATCTTTGTTAGCGGATGCCAGCGTGTGCTGTCAGAGTTTGTCGGTGCTTGGCCATGCTGCAGACCACCATCCAACACGCGGCTTTAATTAGCGTCTGTGCAGCAGTCATTATTGCAATTAGCGCGGCTGTGCATGTCTGCCTGGGGTACCTGAGCAGAACCTGCTTCTCCCTAGCAGCTCCTCCCTGGGCCCAGCAGCTGCTTTAACTCACTTCTCTCTGTGTGTGTGTGTTACTTTACTTAATTATCTGCTTCTTGTTTTTTATATATATATATCTGTTCTCTGGGCCCTCATTTGATTATCATTAGGACTCTACTAGCCGAAGAATTCCAAAAGTTTACTTGTTTCATCTTTCTAATTTTCTTTTTCTTTTAAAAAACATAATTGTCTTGAGGTGCTTTCGCACTACAGCTGTTTCCGATGTCCTTTGCAAAAAAA
This sequence comes from Carassius carassius, assembly GCF_963082965.1. Classification (NCBI taxonomy): domain Eukaryota; kingdom Metazoa; phylum Chordata; class Actinopteri; order Cypriniformes; family Cyprinidae; genus Carassius; species Carassius carassius. The sequence continues at coordinate 3,905,498 of NC_081762.1, read as the reverse complement.
AAAAAAAAAAACTACAAAAAAAAAAAAAATCTTAATCAGTATTTGTTTTCCTCTTTCAGTTACAACATCTTTGAAATTAGATATATTTACTAGAGAAAGATAATTATGTGGGATAAGACTAAACAGTTTATCTGACAAATAAAACTGCACTAGATAGTACGACTTACATAAATTCTTCTTTTTTTCTCTTTTGGTGACATATCATGAAAATCTGACTTTTCCCCATCAACCAACCCACAAAACCTGAAAAAGAACAACCCAGTAACTTTGCTTTGATAAGCCTTTTCCTGCAAGCTTGTTAAAAAATGAGCTACTCAGATTTCACTCCCCGGCCGTGACGTAGAAAGAGGACTTTATTATAATATCACCGCCCCTTGATCTGCACGTTTCCACACGTCTCTGCCACTGTGTTTTTGCAAGGGACAGCGAATCTAATGAGATTGAGAAAGTTCAAGCAAAGCATGCTAACTATTCTGTCTTTAGCTGCACTGATGAGAACAGAACACTGTTTAGAGATCCAGCCTTAGAGGAGACAAGACAGCAGTGGAATTATTGATTTATTTACTGTATATTACACTGCTTCCACACACTTCTAATATAAACGTGATTTCTTTCCCAACTGTTGACCTTTACAGACATAACTGTTTTTGTAACTGGTGTTTTTAACATAAACTTGTGTGTATTTGCCAGTTGAAGTGTAATAAGACATGAAAGATAACTTAGTTTAGTACTCACATGCCGTGTGACAGATGCTTTCTGTGCACATGCTTCAGATGAGCGTGTTCAGAAAACCGTATATTGGAAGTTTAAACTGATACGGCTTTAAAATGCAAGATTTCAGTGTGATAGACAATCAAAATCAAACAGATGTTTTTTTGGCAGAGTATCTGAGTTGTAAAGGCACGGCCCTATTCTTGAAAAGGGATGGGGAGCAGCAGCTCATTTGCATTTAAAGAGACATGCATGAAAACGGCTTCCACTCAAAATAGGCATTTTCAAAATGACAGTGAAATTGATCTGTGGGTGTTTTGAGCTGAAACTTCACAAACACATTCAGGGGACAACTTAGACTTATATTAAATATTGTAAAAAGGGGCATAATAGGTCTCTAAGCATAAACCTCACAAGATTTTGATGGATTTATTAGCAAAAACCTATAAACCAGCTGAAACACCCTAGCATTTATCTGTGTGTGTGTGTGTGTGTCTGAAATACATTCAAATCTTCCTTAAAAACTTCAAGCTCCAAAGATTTTAAACCACTTCAAACTTTCTGGCCAGGATTTCTCAGCATCAGAACTTTTCTTGACAATTTTTTCCTTATCTAATTATCCTAAGCAACTTGTTTCCAAGTAAAAACATCTGAATAACTATATATGGCTTCTGTAGTAAACAGTTGTCACTGGTTCTCACGGTGGTCTTCATCTCGAAGGCTGTAATCGAGCTGAGTATGAAAACAGCACGACAGAACTGCTTTCAGTCAAGTCACTGGAGAGCAGAGGAAGTTTCTCTTGAATGGCCGCCGAGACTCTTTTCTTGACCTTTGACTTCATTATCTTACTAATTAGGCTTATAACTAGTTTGACGGCACAAACTCATTATCACATTGCTGGGATTTGCAACCCAGAATATTAAAACAAAGGTCAAACTGTACAAAGGAAAGCAGCACTATTATTATTGCTCAAACGTAAACTCAGTATGACAACGTTTGTTCTCCAAACATGAGTTATCACGATGACAAAAATTCCAGCACAAAGCATCAGTTATAACGATGAAAGAAAGCAAAGTTGCAGTTGACAAAGATAGTTGTTTCTCCCGACCTCTCCTCCTCAGACTCGACATTCACGTGGGTTGCCAGATTGAGGACTCGTAACAGGATTGAGCGCAACTGACAAATGAATGTGGCAAGCCTTACACTGAATTGATTTTATTAGGCCTCTGTTCATAGAGATTTTTTCAGATAGATGCTGATGCTTTTTAAGTCTGGCAGAATCTGTGATTTCTGACCCAGTTCATCTACTGGCTTCAAAGGCCTACACTGTGTTTTTCACCATCTGGCAACCCGAGGTGTCAAACTACTATTGGTTAAACTGCCAGTGGGTGGAAGCACACGGACCCCAACAAAAACAGACATTCTGACACGGATCACACATTTCAAAGCAGAGTAACTGATGTAGCATTGAATTTCAGATAAAACCTGAAATGAGCCAGCATCTTTCCTAAATATCTGCAAACATATTGGATTTTTATGCTTCAGTACAGTCAGAAAATTACATACAGCACCTTTATTGTTTGACAAATGTTTTACGATAGAAATGTTAAACGAACAATGGTAATACCCAGCAATACAAACTTGACTTTTTACTCAAATAAGGCCAGTTTAAAAATTCAAAATAATTCAAAATGATTCAAAATGATTTAAATTAGAGCATTTTCTTCACCATTCCATTCCTTTATATGTAAAAAAGGCTGGACAGTTAGACACCACAATAAACCCTAAAAACTGTCTATAAAACTTTAGCAACCCCATAACAATGACCCAGACACAACAACATCATAGCAGCAACTTCTGCACAAGAACACGTCTACCTGTCTCCATTATACATTTTTGAAGACAAACTCTTTGTTCTGGAAGGAAATGTATTAATTATCATCCTTTTTTACAATTTAATGCTTAGAAGTGTGTTTGTGTAGAGCTGAATTGAATTATCTCACTTCTGTTTTGACTTCTTGTTGATTTTTTTTCTGCCTGCAGCAGCTTTTGTGCAACAATCCCTGTAGTATTTTTAGTGAGAGAAGTTTTTTCTTTTTTTTTCCACTTGCTGAGTCTGTTTCGGAAGATTATGAGTTTGCTATTTGGGTCACAGCATGCTGTGCTTCCGTACAATATGTTTGGGAATAGCTGTGGAGAAGATACATATCTCCGGAAACATTCTGCAGTATGGCGGCCGCCGTGCATCCCATCATCCGTTCACCACGTGAAGCGCTTCTCCGTCTATCTGACACGTTCTCGGAGCATATCAGACCCGTCGCCTGACATGGGAAGATAATTAGCCGAGCGATTAGGTAAACAATGGGCTTAATTGAGTAATCAGAGAGAAGGAGAACCTGCAGAGGCTACGATTAGAAATCTTCAGCGGCGGCGCTGGGTTTGTTTGTGGAGCTGAAGATGGATTTAAATCCATGCGATTCCAGGGAGAGATGCGAGATCTTCCCCGCGGAAACACAGACACACCGGAAACTTTCCGTCTTTTCACATGCTCTCTCGCTCTTTCTCTTTCTCTCTCAGAACTCCACAGCTGATAAAATTATTTTATGATTTAAGGCGCCGATTCTGCCTCAGGCGTGAAATCTAAGTTCATGTTACGGTCGGTAGCAACAGATTTTTTTTTTATTGCTTCCTTGCTTTTCATGCATTTTGCTCTTTCAGCATTCACACAAAACTTGTGGATGCTTAAGATCTTGTGTCACTCCCCTTTGAAAGAACTAAAAAGTGAACAAAAAAGTGAATAAAAGCAAAACAACTCACAAGTTTTTTTCCTTGCAGATTTTAGGACATTGCATTGAAGAAATGGTAAGATTGCAAATAAATAACATGTATATGCACATTAAAAATTGGTGCAGTTTTTAAAAGGTAAGATGACGTGCATCAATTATGATAGACATGATTTGACCAAATTAATTTCTAAAAAGTGACTAATGCCTGACTAAAGTCATATGACTGAATCATTTTCTCCCATAACAAGTCACTTCCAAATTTAGTTCACTAACAAACATGAAATTTAACACTAAACTATGAAAGTCTGTTTCTGTCATGGGATAAAAGGCTAATTCGCAATTCTGAAAGAAAAAAAAATATATATAAACTTGCAATGGTGAGAAGAAATTGTCAAAATTGTGAGATGAAAAGATGACATTTTTTAACATAATTGCAAGATACAAACTCAGAATTGTGAGATAAATTAGCTTTTTATTCATTTATTATTATTTTTTTTATCCTATGATGGAAACAGGTTTCTGTACTAAACAGCAAGAGCAATAGCAGCTTCCCCAAACTCTATTTACATTGTGTGCCAATTCAGTGGTGATTTTGTTCCAATGTTCCAATGTTTTCCATCCTAAACATTTCAAACAGTAGTAGTATGCTACATATTATCAAGTAACCTCATGTTACATTTAATTCAGCGGATAGTGTGCAGTGATCTTTTTTTGTTGTTGCATTTTTTGATCTAATTAGTATACAACATCCATTATAACTAATGCATAAATAGATAATGTGTGCTGTGTATTTTCTATATGCATGAAACTAAAGGTACATATGCCAGAATGTGCAGTATTCAACCAAAGCACACTGCACGAACCAGAAGTAGAAGCTGCTTCCTTCTGGACTAGTTTGATGCAGCTTAAAATTTGATAAAATATGCAAAATATCTGTATTTATTAGCTTCATTTGGAAATTGGTAATATTCCAATGCTTTCATAAATTGAATGCAAACATGGCTGCTGTCTCTGGCCTTAAGAGAGTAGTTAACTCAAAAATAAAATTGCCATTACTTAGTCACCCTCATGATGATCCAAACCTCTATGCTGTTATTTGTTCCAGTGTTCATGCCATATAATCACAGCTCGTAGTGACCACATCTGTCAAAAAGAACTAAAGAGCAGCATAAACACAACATAAAAGTAGTTTAGAAGAGATACTTGCACTGGTTTTTATATTTTGCAAGGTGACAAACATTGATGCCACTGCAAACACACCAGCACTTCTACAGTCCAGCACACAGCTGTGAAGCGGGAACTCTCCTGTTCAATATCCCAGCAGACCCCAGAGACAAACACTCATTCATCATGAGCTGTCAGGACGCCCGGGTCAGCATGTCACGCTGCTGTTGATTTAACAGGAGACTGTCTGACATGCTCAGACCTTCCACAACAACTAGCCAGATTTACAGCTGCTAACCTGCCTCTGGATTCCCCATTATCTGCCATTATTAGAGTGAGGGACTCACTTTCCCAGGACAGAGCCAGACAAATCTGCTAACTAACCTTTCAGGGAGCTACACTCTACAGCAGGGATTTACAAACTTTGTTGTCAGCCAAACGCCAAACGAAGTATTCGTGATAAAGTATTTACTTAAATTCCCCCAGACAATTTAACAGAATTGACTATAATTTGACACCACATTTACATGATGATGGTTCTCTGATGTTGGCTGATGCCAGGGTTATTTTATTGAACTAAAACTGAAACTAAAATTAAAACCATGAAAATAATAGATAATTACGTGAAAAAAACTGTTAGCCGAAATAAAATATTAAAAACTTTATTTCAGCTTATTGCCAAGGCCACATTTCCTACTAACCCCCCCCCCCCCCAAAAAAAAATATAAAATAAAAATAAATTAATAATACAATTATAGAGAAATATATATATATATATTTGTGTGTGTGTGTGTGTGTGTAATCACAAAAACACACAACAAAATGATTACAACTTTAAATAAAATAAAAATAATGGAAAATACAAATATTAAAGCTGATATAAAATATTATTTGTTTGTGATAACACCTAAATGACACTAAAATAACATTGACATGCAGAATGACATCACATGACATGCAGAAAATCAAATAATTTTTTTTTAAATTTAAAATAATTTTAAAACAATTTATTTACAATTATAGAGCTGTACTAGAACATATTATAAAGTAATATATTGCGATTATTTTGTCTTGCACTGCAATTAAACTGTAATATTTGTTTTGTAAAAACAAAAACAAAAACAAAGAGACTTCAGCGATAATACTAATACAAGTTTTTTATATCATTTAAACTCTAATTATACATTTTACTAGACTAATTTGATTAAACTAATTAATTTAAAAATAATTTTTAATAATAATTCAAAATTTCATGGTCATATTTCAGTTTCGATTTAAATTTAATTTCAATTGCAGCCTTTTTTATTTAAATTTTCCATTTGTAACTTTTCATGAACTCACAAACTCCCATTGGTAAATCTTGCACAAGTCTCTTTTAAAGTCTGCTTAAAATGTGTCTAATTTAAAAGTGGTTTACAGTTTAAGATGTTTACTGGGCTTTAAAGCATGACCCCCTGCCCAAAATCTGACAAAAAGTATTTCTTTCCCCAACACTGACATTAAAATCAATGGTTTTCGCTGTGCTCACTGATGTAATGTAAACTCCAGTATGAGAGTGCCCTTAAAGAGGATGATCTGGAGTGGGTCGGGATACGTGACCCTCAAACACACTCCGAACACCCGTGCATCCTAACCTCGGACAGCCGAGCAGACTCACGGATTAACAGCCTGACTCATTATCAGCGCTGAGCAGTCAAGAAACACACTTCAACAGTTTCTTTCCAATTTCTCACTTGGTTGATCTAATATGTGAAAAGAAAACCAATCGACCCATGTCATTGGGTTATTATTTTGCTAATGTGAAATAGTTTTTAATTTTTTTTATTTTGAGTGTGCGTTCCAAAATCCAATCAACATTCCTGACCACAGAAAAGGGCCCTTTTCCGTGCGCTGAGATTAAAACCCCTCCAAATTAATAATCGTTAGCATTCGACTCTGAAACCAACCACTGTGCAAGCTCTTAAGAGCCTTTATTTGCATATTTTAACATGCTTTGTGAATTCAGTCCACTCAAGAAGCGATATTCCTGCAGTTTGGAAGGATGATAATGTTCAGAGTGCTTTTATGGCCGCATTGCATATGGCGTCTGTCTCTGATAGGTCAATGAGAGGCTGCTTTATGAGAAACAGGATGATTTCAGAGCCGAGTGATGCTTGAAATGCTGTGATCACAGTGTTGAAGAGGAGTGGATTGAAAAATGAACCTGTGCACCGTCCGAATCCCTCCACAAAGGTCAGCTGTTTACCTGTCGGTGAAAGAGGCCAAGCATCACTTTTAGTATTCAGCACAGGGTCCAGCTCGCATCCAGTAAACAGAGCCTTTGCTCAAACAAAAGAATTTATTTAAGCTTCCCAAAACCCAGAAATACCCTGGCAGTCTGGGAATACTCACTTAACTAGTATATAATGCACACTGCATGGCAGCATGCATCATTTATAATATGTGAAGTACTGTATGTGCATTTTCTTTATGCATGAAACTAGCAAATCCAGGCATTCCTTCACTTGCTCACCAATGGATGCTCTGCAGTGAATGGGTGCCGTCAGAATGAGAGTCCAAACAGCTGATAAAAACATCACAATAATCCACAAGTAATCCACAGCACCCCGGTAAACATCTTGAGAATCAAAAATATACCTGTTTGTGAGAAACAAATCCATCATTAAGACTTTTTAACTTTAAACAATTTTTTCTTGCCAAAATATAAATCCATAATAGTGCTTTCTTCAGTGGAAAAAGTCCATCTCCTGTTGTCATCTCGCATTAAATCCAGCCAGATATATGTTTAGAATAATTTTGGACTTTCTTTCACTTGTGTTTGATCTGTGCATATTTCTCTCCTGATTCAGATGTGATGAGTTTTTCACTTGAAGAGGCAATATTATAGAGATTATTTGACTTGTATATGTAAAATAAAATGTGGAAGTGATGGATTTGTTTCTTATAAACATGCAGCTTCACTCGATGGACTGGAGTGGTTTGGATTACTTGTTTTTATCACCTGTTTGGACTATCATTCTGACGGCACCCATTCACTGCAGAGGATCAGTGATGCAGAGCAAGTGATGCAATGCTACATTTCTCCAAATCTCCAATCACAATCTCCAAATCTGATGAAAAAAAAAAAAAAGAAAAAGAAAAAAAAAAAACTCTGGCCTGTGGGTCATTACTTTTTTTAGTAAATTGATATTTTTGAGTGAACTATTCCTTCAAAATGAATTATAAAATATCTAAATACTAATATAAATAATAATAGAGAATTGCTGAATTAAACACAGCACAAAGAGATTACTTGAGATCACAAGAATATAGCATTACTGCTGTTGCTATAATACAGTGTATTCTTGCACAGTATGTGCTGTGTAAGTATTGAGCACACTGCTTCTCCATTCTGAACACAGTCCATCTCTCACCGGTGCATTAAACCAACAGCCTTTATTAAATAATGGTTTTCCAGGTAAGTTCATACCCTTAATAGGCTTCTGCTCCTTACACCTGATCCTCAGAGATGCTGGAGTTCTCAAACGGAGAGGTCTTATTATGATTAATCTCACCTTGGCTAATCGCTTCTCTTCGCTAACAATTCTAATATCAGACACACGACGTGTTTGTTATTTTATACTCACCAGGCAGATCTTTACCCCATATGGGAAATTACTATTTACGGTGGTTTTCTAGTTCTCATTAAGAGTCAATTATCAATGTCTCGTGCTTTAGGAGAATGACAAATTAACTGTTTACAAACTTAGCATAAAATGACTCGACAACATTCGCGAACGCTTCTCGAAGCACCTTGATACAGTGCGGGGAATATTCTTTTTAATTTGTCAAATGGAAATCAAACTTAATTAAGGAGAATGGCTGCATCTGTTTCACGTAAAGCTTGCAGGGTCCATCAACCCCCAGGTGGTCTGATAATTAAAAACATGTTTCTTCCTACTTAAATGAAGTTGGACCCTCCACGAACATCTGTTTGGAGAGATCTGCCGTGCCTACACAATATGACACATCTTAGCTATCAACGTTTATTAACTAGGTTTTTCAGATACGCAAGAAATCACTGTAGTGTTTAAACTGAATCTCCAGCAGAGTGTGTTTTGATTAATTTTGGAGGGTCAGCCTGTAGCATCGTGTTTGTTTTGCCACTTTACTGCTCCCTTATTAGTGCTTTCATCAAACACAATTAACTAAATAGAACTGTGAAGCAATTTAGAAAGTACAACTCTCTAAATGTTCTTGAAAGAAGTCTCTTTTGCTCACCAAGGCTGCATTCATTTGATAGTACAGTAAAATTGTGAAATATTATTACGATACAAAATAGCTGCTTTCTATTTGAAAAAGTTTTCAACTGTAATTTATTTCTGTGGTCAAAGCAAAATTCTGTCACATGATACAGGTTTGTGAATCCATCTTCTTGTCATTTTTTAATTGTCCTACAAAAAAATGGGGAAAATGTAAAAGGAAAATAATAATATTCCAAAAGTTAAGACATTAACTGTAAATAATATTAATACATAATAATACTGTAAAATGACCACAAAAATATGTTTACATTTAAAACAGTATTTTATAATAATATTTATTAGATTTAGCAAGCAAATATACATTTATACAGTAGAATTTGCTGTAAAATATTGTAAAAACCTCTTTGTGAGTAAATAGTGTGAATAACCTTTAGAAAAAGAATAAAATAAGTTCTATGTAAGAACTTTACCACATGACAAAATTCTAAAATATATTCCGATGATACTTTAAACACATCAGTTTTTGTGAAAACCGTAAAAGGATATTCCCAGATGCCCCTGTGTGACCAGATATTATACGGTATTTAAATAAAAAAATATATATATATTTCAGTTATTTTTTGTTTATTTGTATCTATTTGATATTTTCACGATTTAATTATTAGCTTTTGATTAAACTCACAAACCCCCAGCAGTTCCTTCATAAACCCAGTTTGTGAAACCTCGATGTAAATGTCATTTTCAATGCACTTTAATGTTCTTAATAACAAATGGATTTCATTTTCTTTCTCTATGTATTTCTATATCAATATGGTACAAGATCGTCCTATATTAATCAATGTGATAAAGGAGTCAGGTCCAAAGTAATCAAAAAGTAGTCTGATTATATTACTTAAAATGTGTAATGTAATGGATTATGTTACTGACTACAATTTGTGTCAGGATGGGAATCATTACCAGACTGGACTATAATTTGAAAATAATCTCCCCAGCACTGGTTATGTCTTTGAACTGTGCAATATACAGCACATGGATCAATATGCCGTCCGGTAGAGAGAAAATGCCTGCAGTGTATGTAACAGGAGAGGTGTGTGTTTCTGCTGGCGTCTCATCCAGCAGCAGTCAGTCATATTCCTGAATAAACCGGTTACATTCATGCCATTGGCCATGAGAGATTATTACTCAGACAGAATCCAGACCCAAGAAAACCTCCCAAAGTGAACCGAGAGAAGTGAGGGGGCTCGCTGGGGCTGGTTAACTCCAAATTGGGCGCCCGATGTGTTCTGGGCACTTAGCTGGTCATTGATACACAGAGAGAAATGCGGAGAGCTCGGGGTCGCCCTGTTTCTTCAATGATAATCCTGCGCCAATTAGTTTCTGCCCAGGAGGGCCAGGCATAATGGCTCATTAAGGAACGAGCGTGCTCTTCTTTAGACGACCCCCCCTCCGCCATCAAATTAAATATGATGGGACCCGTGAACAATGTCTTATTAAAATCAACAATTGATCTTCTCTTTGTTCTTGCGGCTCGTTCAATTAAACAAACGTGTACATCAAAGCGGCGAGGCTTTGAAGATGTTCTGAATGGCTGGAAGTCTTTGTGCGGGACGTCAGTAATGACCCCCTCAGTTTCAGCGCGCCGTGTTTTCATATGGATTAGGAAACTCTGAGTGTGTTGCAGGCGATAATGCTGAGACGGATGACGGCGAACTGAGGTTGAGTTTGCTGTGTTTCTGACAGGTCAGGGGTTCTTTAAAACACTCTCAAATTATGAAATATTTGTAGGATCAATGCATTTGCTCTTTCAATATTGCAACGGTGGTACAGGCATTACAGGAGGCCTTTTGATGCTTGTGAAGTAGCAAATCATAATACAGAAATCCACACAATACATCAAAGTCATGCAAACAAACAAAACATCGTTAGGATGAAACGCAAAGCTAAAATGATTTTAACATAAATTAGCAAAATAAAAAATATTAATAATGTACATAAGGTTTGAGAAAAATCATTTAAATAAAATATTATAAAATCTAATGTGGTATACAGGGAGTTCTGGAAATGCCCTTTTAATGCTTTCAATCATTTTCAAGTTTTAGTTTTTTTTCATATTTAATATTTTGTACATAATGAAGATTTCACTGAAAGAGTACATCATGTATTGTTTTCTTGAATACAATACAGATTTTTTTTACTCCCTGAAACCATAATTTTTACAGTAATAAAAGTTACATTTAAAGTGAATCGTTACATATATCTTATTTTGAATTAACATTTTTTTCTGAAAGAATACCATTTAGAATAAAATATTAATTTTCACAATAAATTAATTTAAATTCACTTTAAACTTCGAAAAACCATAAATTTTAAGATTTAATAAAGGTGACACATTTCACACAACTCAATTTTTCATTTCATATTTTGTATATTTGAAAAAATATATATTTTAATAAAAGAGAACATATTTTCTTGATGAATACAACATTGATTTTTGCCATAAATTAATACTTTTAATGTCCAGAATCCCCATAATTTACAGTAAAAATCTAATTTTTGTTAATTTCTTTCATGCTTGGAATATAAAAAACAAAGCAATTTTGTTGAAAGAGTACATGTATTGTCTTGATTAATACAATATAAAAGTTGTACTATAAATTATAAATTAATTCATACTTTTTACTTCCAGAAACCATACATTTTACAATTAAAAAAAAATAAAAATTACTGTTAAAAGTGATGTTTTTCCATGTTTTGTATATTTCCTGATGAATACAATATAGATTTTCACCATAAATTCTGAAATAATTAATATTCACAATTTATTTAGCAGTATTTTATATTAAAATCTTCTCCAGAAGTTGCTTGTGATGCCTCTAGTTATCAACTGAAAATGCATGTTTCCAGTCACTGTCATTTTAAAAGCCTTATAAGTGAACCAGCTCTTTACCACAATTGGAGATCAAGCTTTCTTTTATAAATCTAAACTGAAGCTATTGCATTTCAAACAGCTGTTCTCTGGCCAGTGATAAAAAATGAAGTGCCAATCAAGAACAGGCTGCTGCGATTTAAAGAAATGTCTGAAGAAGAGTCTGAAACGCTCCAGGAGGAGAAAATATGACAGAACAAACGTGAGAGCGGCCCAATCGTCATTAGGACCTGTTGATTCCCTCTAGAACATTCTCACACCTCTCACACTGTCGTCATGGAGATCTGGCCAAAACTGGCTTTCATACACCTGAGAAACGATGAATATCACCCCAAAATGAGCTGATTTACAAGTGGGCGTCTGTTTGAATCAGATCAATGTGCAAAGAGATTTCTACAGCCAGCTGCATCATATCTGATACAGGAATCAGAATAACCAGTATAGGATCAACATGATCACAATCTACTACATCCTTTCTGTCTCTGAGTGATAGTTTACACTGTTTTTGGGAGTGAAAGGTCTTTTAGCATTGTTGTACAAACGAAAATATATATTTTATATTGTTAGCAATATTTCAAGATGAACACTTCCTGGACCGAAGCAACTTCAGTACACTTGATTATCCGTTTAGAAAATATAATGTCCAAAAATGGTCATTCTTTGTTCATCTCTCAATCGTCATTGCATTGCATTGCATTATTTTGTTCTGATCATAAAATGAAGAATTAAATCTTGTCTAAGTAAGAGAGATTATTGAGAGATATAAAGTAAAAATGGATATGTATCTCATTTTATGTTGGTATCTGCTATACTGTTGTACAAATCTCAAGGATTTGCATTACAGCCAGAATTTCCTCACTTTTTGCTTATATAAATATCAGCATTTGCACCCATTTTTGCTCAGTTTGAGCCTCTGAAGAAAATGGAGCTGTTTTTCCTCCATAGTCTCACTATACTATATGAGCCGTAAAAACCTGATGTATCAAATATGATACTCGACAAACACATAAGCATATGGATTATTTTTTTTATATTTCTTCTAAAGGTTCAATAAAACAAGTTTTATTGGAAAGTAAAGCTGTAAAATCATCTTTGCCACCCTGTGGTTGTAAATATAATTTCTACATTTGACATTTAGACACTTTTATCCAAAATAACTGGCAACATACAAGTGTTGCTAGCGGCATTAATTATTTTCAGTTTCTGTATCAACATCAGTAGATGGATAGAGACACCTGAAGAAAGTCATAAAAAAATATATTCATGCACCATTAACAAACTAAACCTAAATCTGCCAAAACTAAAAATAAACACAAAATAAATAAATAAAAATGTTACAGGGTTATTATCATTAATTAACACTAAACCCATAAACATTACTTGAGTATCATTACTTGAATTATAACATACATGATCTGTTTGAACAAAAATATTGAATAAAATATACAAAAACCTTACTTATTTCAGCTTGTTAAAAGCAAATCAAAACTGAAAGAGTCATTTTCTAAATAAGTAAAATCAAACAAATAAAATAAAACTATTAATGCACCATTAAAGGGGTCAAAGGATGCGATTTCAAGTTGTCCTTTCTCTCTGAAGTGCTGCAAACTGTTTGTACATATACTGTATAAGATCTGTAAAATTGCAAAGACTAAAGTCTCAAACCCAAAGAGATATTCTTTAAAGTTAAGTTAAATTAAATTAAAGTTAAGACATGTCCACGCCTTCCTAAAATGGCCAATTTAAACACTCCCCCACATACAGTATCTCCATCAACGTGTTGGAAGATTTGCACCGTCCTAATGTATAGTAAATACACAAAGAAAGGCACCATAACTTTCACATCTACAAATAGAGTGAAAACACCTCCAGTGGACCGTGATCTACTACTTCCACCCATAATGCTTTGTGATGCTCTTAAGATGAGCTACATTCCCCAGAGTTCCTGAGTGTTTGTGTGTTATGGCTGGAGAGTGTTCTGCGATGAGCATTACTTGGGAATAAACCACTGCCGGCATCTGTGTTTGCATCCCGCCGGGAGCCTGGATCCTAAGGCCCCTACGGAGGTCTGGGTTTTGGGTTAGACGTGCACGGGGAGGTGGGGGAGGGGGGCTGATCCTCATCTGGGAATTAATGTGTGTTAGGAGCAGATTGTAAACACACTGGAGACGCTTCCAAAAAGTGTGACACTTCAGTACTGTACTACTTTCCTAATTGGCCCTCACCACAAAAATACTAATTGCTGTCGAGGCCTATGAGCCTATCAAATCAAACTGTAGAGTTTATGTAACACGTGTTTCTGTAGATCAACTTGTGGAGTACGCCGAGAGCAAACCCAAGATCATGGGCTCGTTCCCCAGAGGATGCACGCACTGATAAAGCACTCCAATGCAATAAAAAATGGCTTTTGATAGAAACCTGTCAGATGCCTCAACGTAGCAGTGAAGGAGAGGTCAGAACAGGGTTAATCAAATGCATGCAATCAACAAAAATAGTGCACGATTTATTTTGTAAGTATTTGTGAAGTTTATTAGCAATTTATGAGTGAAATTGTTTCAAAGAAATTGCAGCTAATACACTGGATTTAACGTGAAATTTTGTTGAAAGACTTAAATAGTACTTTCTTGTGAAACATACTCCAATAATCTCTAATAATCTTAATTACAATGACAAAAAGTAATTATTTGAAGTGTTGTTACTTTCCTGCAGAGTTTAGTTTCAACCAGTGTATTTTTATTTATATACTATTACAGTATTTCTTAATATTTTGAATTTTATTTTTATATTTTCAGTTTTCATTTTTAGTAATTTAGTTATGTGCTTTTTATATTTTTCGATTTATCTTCAATTTATTTTAATTAGAATTGTTTTTTATGTAAGTAAGTTTAGTACTTTCACTTCATTTTCGTTTAAGGTTTGTAAGCTTAAAAACTAGTATTTAAATTTTATTTCAGCTTTATTTTAATTAATGAAAATTATTATGATGACGTACTGTATGTGCAATGCAATGTGCTCTTACTGGCCTTTTAATTCTTTAATTAAAAAATTTCAACAAAACACAATCATAAAATAACTTATTAATAAAGAGAGAAAAAAATAAAGAATAAAAAAATCTGAGATACTGGACACCTCAGTGTCAATTACTGAAATAAATAGGATGCAGTATATACTGCACAGTATGCAGTTAAAACAGTGAGAAAGAATAAAGTTATAGAAAACATGTCAGAATTGTGTGTGTTTGTGTGTCATTCTCACCTGGGACACCATGAGCAGAAAGTCTAGAGGGAATCACGAGTTTGGTTTGACTGTGCATCACTATTTTTCACCCTAAAAACATCAACAAACAGAGAAAATGACAGAGAAAGCAACATGAGCAGACAATAAACTGCATAATAAAAATCACATTTGCACATGGTTCCTAATTAAAGGAAAGTTACATGTTCAAAACTAGTTAAACTTAGTTTATTAGCACACAAAAAGAGTTCAGCTTGTGAAAAAAAAGTCTTGTTTATCGTTATGAACTTATAATGGAAGTCCATGGGGCATTGCATTAATATACTGTAAATATTGCAATATACATACACTAACATGTTCAGGTGATTTAAACACTCAAGTAACAACTTTGTATAGCAAAATCCATATAAGATACTTCTTTTAAACACTGTGCACCGCCCCATAGACATCCATTGAAAGTGCATGTAAACACAATACTTGAGAGATGAATCAAAATGATTAACTGTGTACATAAACAGACTACATTGATTCTGGAATATTCCTAAGAGGCTAGAAAACAACAATAACTCCCAGAACTGAAAATTAAAATAAAACACAGACAAAATATCTAGATGTGAATCCACAAATTGCCCATTTTTCAAACAAAAGTTCCCAGCCTTAACTTCTCCATTCATATTTGTTTATGTAGATTCAATAATACATATTTCCCCTGTAAAACCTCATGGCCTTATTAAATTTAAAATATTCCAAAACAGCTCATTTTCCCTTTTCTCCTTTGTGAGGGGCTCTGAAGAATAACTTTTTCACCTCTCTTCCTTAAAAAACCCCCAAAAAATCATTCACAACTTCTTTCACTCTGTCTTTGTTATACTTTCATTAATATTTTCTTTATTTAGGTTCATCAATATGCGCATTTAAATATGGAGAGCTGTGGTAATGGCTCACATAATGGAGGGAAGTGAACAAAGGCGTCCCCAGCAGCGGGCCTGGAGTTCGGGGGGGCGAGGGTCCGGGAGAGGGAGGGATTCATCTCTGTCTGCGGGAACAAAGAAAACCTGTAGAGTGTGTAAAGAGGCTCTCTGCTGCCAGCGTGCAGGAATACATTACAGCCCACAGTCATTCACACAGCTCCTGTCTGCGGATCCGTTTGGTTTTGTTTTGCACTTTACAAGCAACCGATGGAAGGTTTTCCTCAGGACAGGAAGGTGTTGTTTCTTTGTTTTGTTCAGTTTGCTTTTGTGTGGAAGCTACTGCATTTTTAAATGGCAAAAACAAAATCATTGCACTGTTAGAAATGCATGCTTTTTTGCGTGCATGTTAAACAGTAGTTGTTAACTAGTGGGCAGCAGGTACATTGTATTAGAGGATTAATGCAAATAAGAAGCATTTAAACATATACTCAATCATAATTAGAATAGCAAAATTAATACAAAGTTTATTAAGGTAGCTGTATTAAAAAAACCAAAACAAAGCATTTTAGTTACACAGGTTGCATGCGTGCATCATTCTCAAAAACAACTATATATAGATTTTATATGCAGTAGTTTATAGCTTTTGAGAATGACTTATGCATGCAACCTGTGCATGTTGGTATAGTCAATAAACTTGTACCATTTTTTTATTTTTATTCATGCATAATCTAATCATAGAAGATTTTTGTCTTTCTTAATCATTTCAGAAGCCAAACCAGTTGAGAACCAACTTAAAAGAAGGATAAAGAGGAAAATTAAAACCCTGTATTTGGTGCAAGTTCACCTTCAAGCCTCATTCTCCTGAGCCTATGAAAAAACCTTCAAATTTACACAACAACAAAAACATTTAGAAGCCAATAATAAATCAATTAATGCATTCTACTTTGTATTCTAATTGTAAAGGCTTTTAGTTTGGAACGATAAGGAAATCTGAAACTGTCTTTGGTCGCCAAAAATCTTCTAAATGAAGTACCAGAAGAATTAGAAACTGTATTTTGGTGCAACTTCACCTTCCAACACACATGCACAGGTTGCATGCATGCTTGATTCTAAAAAGATAGGAAAAATGCTTATCATTCTAAAATATTATATATGAAGATTATAGAATATTCTGTGTGAAGATTATCGAAGAAATAAAAATATATCGTTTGGTGCAATTTCATCTTCCAACCAACATGCACAGGTTGCATGCACGCTTGATTCTCAAAAGCTATGCACAGACTTACAAAAGTACACAACTAAAACAGCCAATAATAAACCAATCAATGCATTTTATTAAGACTCTTCATTTAGAGTGATAACAATTTTGATACTGTCTTGGGCCGCCACTTGATGTCCAACAAAAAACCTCCTGTCCTGAAGCTAAACCGCTCGAGAGCACGAGACACAGAAGACAAAAATCTCTCACTCTTTCTTCCGTCTATCACGCACAGATGGTATTCCTCAGACTAGTGCTCTGGAAAGCCAGAAGGGTGGGGGTTAGGGTTCGCTCTGTGATTGTTGATATCAGTGAGGTCCCAGGCTGCTGTTCCACAGTCTATTTGCCTCTCATAACAAAGCCTTTTAGGGGCCAACACTAATCAGGCTTAGCTGGGAGCACTGCGCTTATCAGAGACCGTCAGACCGCTGGCGCTGCCAGCTTGTTCGCCACTGATAGCGACATCGGCAACTAAATTAAATCTAGATTCCAAAAAAAAAAAAAACAGAGACAGAGAGAAACCCTTTCTCCAAATGATGAGAATAGCTTCCGCCTGAAGCCCCGCACCCGCTTCGACCCTCCCGCCGCTTTTTCGAGATTTTGGGAATAATAAATGCTTCTCTGTTAAAAGAAAATGCATTATCGTAGCCTCTGGACTTCACCCTCATATAAACATTCTGGCTTTTAATTCACGTTTGGCCTTTTCCTTGTGCCAGGGAAGTCCGTATCCAGAGCTGCTGTGATTAATTGCCCAATTGTTGATCGAAGATAGCACTCTTCCCTTTCAAGGACAAAAAGAGCGGGGTGGGGGGAAGCAGCGGGTTTTATTGTTGCTTAAGCGCGCGGTGAGTTTCTCGAGGTGCCTCGACCAGGCTATTGAGACGATGAATGACTACTTCAGGGTCATTTAGGCTGGAGAGCTCTGGAGTGTGCGTACGGCTGAAACAGCAGGGAAATGAACTCCACATACACTTGTGCTGCTGAATAGGGCCTGAATGAAGCAGGAAATCGTTAAAAGGGCATTCATGTCGCTCGAGACGCTTCCCCTCGGCTGTGAAAAGGACTTAAAGGTGCTACAATCAGGATTTTTTCACAGCCGAAAAGAATCACGGAGCGTTTGTTAAGCGTTTAATTGTCACGCAGGTGAGCAGCGTCAAGGTCTTAAAGAGGTAAATTGTCAGGGTTAATGCGTAACATTGTTCTGTGGTATTGATTGTGTTGGCTTGACACAGACATTTCAGCACAACACAACACAAAGCCATATTCCCAGAGCAGGGAATGTCTTTGTTTGGCCTCGGCGCACAGGGCACCTGCGATGGATTTGGCATCGCCATCTGTGTCACAGATTTTTTCCCCATACACACACTGGGGAAACGTGTGCGTGTGACCTTTTGTCTTTTTGGGGAACGAGGCGTCTTCATTGTCCAGGCTATGTTCAAACATTCACGATAAAGCTGCAGGAAAGAAGAACGTATTGTGAGAAACAATTCTTCAAGTGCTACAAACATCTGAGTCTGATAAGATATAAAGCATTGACCTATGAGTGCTAGATGTTTCAGAAATATTTAGCAGACAATTTCTCTACAAAACAATGGACGTAAATGAGTTCTTGATTACTTCATTAAGCGATCACACCTTCGCCTGTTGGATAAAAAAAAGATAAAAAATGCTGCAAACTAGCATATCTAAAGACTAGAATATCAGAGAGATTTGAGGGTGCAGGACTCTTTTCACGATTAAATCAACAAATCACTCAGAACATTACACTTTGCAATGCCTAGCAATTATTCGAATTACAGTTTCGGTTTTTGATTTCCACTTCCAACAAATATGAAAAAACAATAATCGAGATAAAACGATTACTGTGCCCCATTTCCAGCTGCATGCTTTTACTCCACCATAAAAGCCCAAACTTAACGTGCATATCAGTATATAACATGACTTTCGCAAAACGGGACATCATTTATTTATTACTCACTGCTCTTGATTGATGGACATTTGTAACTTGCATAAGTTACAGGTATTCTGCTGTGGTATTGAGATTTGTGATGGTACTGATGGCTTTTAAAACAATGTCATAGCAGCCTAGTTTACAGAGTTTTTCAGGGATCACAGGTTTGTTACACTGCTAAAAGCATATCTTGCATGCACTGTAAACACATCAGATGCTTCTTAAGACACAGAGACAACATAAAGATCTGCTACAACAACTCTACAGCGGCATAAAGCACAGCTAGACACCTTCAGTCAAAAACAAGGGAGACAATTGGCTGTTTTCCTCTGATTATTTCTAGCCGGTCTGCTGTCTTCTCTTCTCTCAACCTTTTAAGAGTCAACGTCTGTGCAGCCGAGCGAAGATGTCCTCTTAAGCCGCCGTTGAGCTCCAGTCAACCGGCGTGTGAAGCTGAGATTGTCTGCTGGTGAATCGCTCTGCCTCACAGTCCATCTTTCAAATGCTTCGGCCTCCTCTAATCCTGCTTTTCACCTCCAGCTTCCTCTCACACACAGATGCAAGTGCCAATGCAAACACAAACAAACACACACATTCACAGATTATTCACAGAAATGTGATGTTGTTGCTCATGTTCGTAAGAAAACTGTTTTAGAGGAGGGAAAAACTATAGCCCTATAACACATATAGGTCCCTATAATACACCCGGCGCAAAGCGACGCAAGGTGCTAGTTTCAGTCCAGCACCGTTTGCATTTTCCCGTCCAGCACCACGTCATTTAATTAGCAAATGCATTTGCACCCATCTTTGCGCCCATGAGTGTGCTGGTCTAAAAAAGAGGTGTGTTCAGGCGCATTGCTATTTTAACTTGCTGAAAATAGACTGCGCCATAGACCAACTCAAATCTGGTATGAAGTTTGGCGCAATGTTTTTTCTTTGTTATTTATAGACCATACACGCTGCTTATTTAACAAAGGGATGCACATCAGCACACAAACATGCCAAATATTAGCGACTCTGATTGGTTTATTGCACATTATACCCAAAAAACACCCATTACTCATTAAGAGAATAGGGACAACCCATTTAGACCATGCAGCCGGGCGAGCCAACCGGTTTTCCGTCGTTAAAATAGCAAAAGTGGATTTGGACACGCCCTGAGTGCACCTGCGCCGTGCGCTTTACACTTTGTGTTTAGATCATTAAAATAGGGCCCATTGACCTTACTGGTAAATTACAGTTAAAAGGATCATGTGTGAAAAGGACCTTTTCAAAAAATAATGGTAAATTAGTTTCCGGTAATTTACTGGTATGAGAAGTTTTAACATTAGCAGAAAATTAACAATAATTTGCTATGTGTGAATGCAGAACGAGATTACCAGTATGAGGATGTACATTTTCAGAACGTGCTGACGTAAGACGTCTACTCTGGGCCAATCCAGAGCCATTGAAATACAAAATGCAACGATTCTGGGCTTATTATAACATTCTGATGCAGAGGACGCATTTACACCGTGCTGTGTAGTACGATTTGAAGTTGTCTAATACGATGTCTCTGGGCCACAATCGGTGTATTAATGTGATTGTTTGACACAAAAATGAAAACATCAACAAAACCACTGATTACGTATATGCCTCCATGTTTACAAACACAACACACAGCCGTTTAGAGGTCATTTCTGGTTAACGATGTCTCAGTTCAACGGTAATTTGAAATGATATGTGAATGGCTTTTTTTAAAGGTAAAAAGATGGAACGTTGTTGCCTGTGTGAACAGCATTTGTGTATTTACTGGTAAAGTCATTTTGGTAATTTTATGACAATTTACTTGTATTATGGCTTGACAGAGGCATATATCCCTGCTGAAAAAAAACCCGCTTTAACCAGCCCAAGATGGTTGGCTGGTCTTAGCTGGTTCCAGTTAGTCACCCAGCCTAACCAGCTAATACCAGCCTGACCAGCTAAGGGAGTTGCCAAAACCCCTCTAAAACCAGCCTGCTGACCAGGTATGACCAGGCTGGATGACCAGCTTTTAGCTGTTTTTTTTCCCCAGCAGGGATATGGCAAAGCAGAGGTTTGATCAGGATATAATGAGCTGGACAGCGAGTTTATCTGTAGGCCATCACATTTTTCCATCTGTTTGGACGTTGATTGCAATTGGCAGAGACCTTTGGCTTTGAGAGGTCACCGGTCCGGCGCTGACCTCAGGGGACATGAGCAGAGGTCACTGCTGCTCTCTGTGAAGGTGTTGCCTAAGGGAAGGTCATTAACTGTGGAGAGCGATGGCACTGGTATTGAGCAGTGAAAGGCAAAATCTTAACAAGTCTATCAGAGCTGGGGTTAAGACAGTCTGTATAATGTCTGGTCCAATTTGTAGTTTATTCTGGTCATTCTGACTCAAATATATTAATAAACAAATGCAGTCAGTAACATTGTAGGTCAGGTGCACTGCACAGAAGTCAACAGATGCCAAACACACAGAGTGCAAGAAAGACATAAAAACATCATTTTCCATAGTGTGAGTGTGAGAAGAGGAGCCTAATGAGTCAAAAACAAAGCACATGTCCACATTGATTACCATACTGCCTTTGTGCTGAGATCTGAAGAGATGAGAACACCACACTGCTCTCGCTTTATTCCTCCGTCCCTTCATCCCGTCAGGCCAGCACCTCTCCGGACAACAGTGTTCATCAGCACTTTCCAGCCCCTGGAGGAAAAGGACACATTTCAAACAAACAATCCCGAAACAAGCCAGTGTCATCAGCAGAAAAAAAGCACCAAACAAATGAAGCCTATTCTGAATCCCACAGTGAGCTGGTTATCATATATTACATGCAAAGTTCAATAAGCTCTGTTGCATAGCTTCAGCAAATTGGTGGCACTGGAGATATATTTTCTCTCGTCCCAGAGGCACGGAGCGGCCGTGAGCGAGCAGGACGGCTGAGCTCACCACAGTTTCTGCCCATGTTAGCAGTGCTGAAGATTAGAAGCTCACACAGCATCACACCCAGAGGAGTCGATCACACACACAAACACACACCACCAAACTTATCACGACCTCTGAAAGCTCTCACCGGTGCTGATATTACCACCATCACTCAGCATAATGAAGTGTGCTTACATAACTCTGGCTTTGACTATGGCTATGACAACAAATTGTTGTTCATTAATTTTTTGTGAGCCTGCACTGATGTACCATATAAATGCATCAACTAACAACACCAGGTATTTCAAGGGTGCAATCGGTGGTCATCTGGCTGGAGTGATATTTAAACTGAATCAATTACTGCACTTATTTGGTCTTGTAAGAAAACAACAACTATGTTTTTATTTGACACAAAACAAACTTTATTTTTTATTTAATTTTTTAAATTTTTTCAATTGCAATCTGTTAACTGCCTTAAATCACTTGAGGGGTACCAACAAGTCAACGTAAAAAATAAATAAATAAAATAATAAAAATAGTAATTTCAATTAAATAATTACATATTTAAAACGTAGAAACAATTGTTTTTAAAATTAATTTATAAATTAAAAAATCCATTAATTGGGTGCCAAAAAATGTATATATAAAATCTAATCTGCATATAGTTGTTGCATGCAATTGCATGCTGTTAAATACCTAATATTACTTGAGTTGTACCTGAAAAGCATATTAAGAAAATACATTTTATTTAATAAATAATTATACATTTATATGATTATTTAGAATAACTTAAATAAACAAAAATAAAATTTAGGATTTCACACTTTTCTATGAATTGTGCCAAAATAGTTTAATATATCAAATCTGAAATGCATACAATTTCTTCCTGCTATTGTATACTGTTAACTATCTAATATTACTTGAGTAGTATCAGAATCATTCTCAGAAAAATATTTTAAATGTTTAATTTTAATTCCTAAATAATTATGCTATTAATGCAAATAGTTTTGCATCCAGTCACATGGTGTTCATATACATATAATTTCATTATAAATTATTATTTATAATTTTACAATTTATAAAAAATATTGTGTTTATATATATATATATATATATATTGCATTGTCTTGTTATTCGCCGTGATATTTAATATGCTGGCTTAATACTCATGCTAAATGCATGAGATCTGGCAACCCTGATTGTTTCCATACAGTTTCTCCACACAGTTCGAAGCAGATGAAAGGCAAAAGGACACAAAAACCATGCTGAGATCAAACCCTGAGGCCAACGCGCAAGTTTACACTTCAGAGTTCATATTCAAAGTGGCGTCTTAAGCACTTATTAGCGATATATTTAGAACAGAGGTCACACCTCTTGACACTGTCAAGACGCAGAAGGTGCCAAATGGCTCCAGGTGCAAAACATGTTCCTAAGGACACCTTTCTGTTCACACCACGCGTGTGCAATCACACATTTAATCAGCGGACTTTGTTTATGTCCAGTAGAGACTCTAGTAACGGCTAATAATACAGCATTCAGCCTGAATGGAAATGAAGAAAATGGTTAGAAGCCCTAAACACTTCACTCTGATTGGACCACAAAGGTCACATGATGTCATGTCATGCTAGAGGTCAACAGCTTTGACCTAATCATCTGGAGCAAACTCTCACGTTCTTTGAAAACGTATTTATGCACTTCTGCTGCTTTAAAGTCAACATGAAAATGTTCTGTGATGTAAGAGATCGATGTGAAACATTGCTAGTTTCAATGGCAATTCATAAAAAATGAAAATTAATGCTTATTATAATCTTTGAATTAAAAAATGGTATTGCTGGCTTTCAAATACAATGTTAGCCGACTATAATTAGCCATTTTATCCTCAGTCAAATAATGTTCTTTCATTTAATTAAAGATATTGGTACTGAAGTAAACAAGACAATTAGTGGTATCGTTTGATCTCAGTACTTCTGTTTGAAACTGGGTATCCAACCAGACAAATTGGACAGGAGTTAATGAGGAATTGACTGAATTGCTAATAAATAAATAAACAATGGTTTGATGAAATTCACATAATTTTTTAGAATGTTTTTATTATTCTTTTTTTTAACAGTAAAATTGTGAAATATTTTTACAATTGAAAACAACTGTTTTCTATTTTAATATATTTTAGAATATAATTTATTTCTGTGATGCTTAGCTGAATTTTTCAGCATCATTACGCCAGTCTTCAGTGTCACATGATCCTTCAGAAATCATTCAAACCTGCTGATTTGAAGAGTTTTCCATCATTATCAATGTTAAAAACGGTTCTGCTGCTTCACATTTTTATGGACATTAAAAAAAGCTAAAATGACCAGCATTTATTTGAAATACAAACCTTTTGTAACATCATAAATGTCTTTACTGTCCCTATCATCAGCATAATGCATGCTTGCTGAATCAAAGTATTCATTTCTTTCGTAACAAAACCAAACTTTTGAAGTGGATTGCATGACGAACCTGTAAATATAACATTCAGTAATTCTTTACTCTCCAAAGAGTCATATAAGCAACTCAAAATTCCTCTACAGCAAAAACAGCTCTTGATATCTGAGTCTAAAGCAGTAAAGTGTGCCGAAGAACCTTTAAGAGAGCGCGTGAAACACTCTCCACTCTCTCTCTTTGTGTGTAAACCCCTCTCCGCTCGCTGTACTTGTTCGCCGCAGGCCGTGGGCCAAGGTGTGATAGCGGATCGGTTTACATCCATATTTTACACGCCAGCTTCCCAGCCACCTATTTTCTCCTCAAAGCTTCAGCCTTCCCCAGCGGTCAGACATAACGTCTCACAGTTAAGAGTTAAGTTAACAAACACATCTGAGCGTTATAAAGCTGGCGTATTAAGAGTGCGTTGTGAGGCCTTCGGGGAAATGCAAGCCGTTTCCTCGTGTTCATTAGTTGGATGAAGCCTCGGCTGCTGGGAGGGAGAGAAGCATCGCTCACCTGCATACTGCAGAGAGGGAATAATTGCCTGATTGCAGGTTATTACTTGGCTGGTGAGAAACCCACCGAGGCTGTTCTGTCTCTCCACCATCCAGCCTCATAATTCTTAGCCATCCACGCAGTCTTTCCTTCCCCGCTTTAATTCATAAACGTCCGCTGACTCGGTACCTGAGGCCCGTAGAGCTGCTATACGAGCTGGCATCTCCTCTCCCGGCGCACTGATTAAACCAGATACATCTGAGTTCTTCCGCGGATCTGATGAAGCTTCCTTCGGCAATGCAGATCTGCAGACTTGCCCTTCAGACCTGCAGATCTGGTTTCTGCTGTGACACATCCGGGAGCAACAGTTGGCAATGAGTCTGATATCAGAATAGCTCCCTGGTTATGATATTTAGTTTAGTATGAGGAGCCAAGAAATGGCACCTTCAACCATCATAACAAACACAGAACATTTCCCAAACGCTAATGTATGTTTTTTGTAGGTTATTCTTAGACAGCCAAATCTAATACCAGTTTATTAATAACATTTTCAAAGGCCCTTTAATATAAGTCAAGATATTTCCTCTAGTATTTCTGCTTTAGTTCTGCTATAGACACAGCTGCTTGATTTTCATCTGATTTTATAAACAGACTATGGGAAACAAAAATATATGGTATTGAGGAATTATATATATATATATATATATATATATATATATATATTATAATTAAATTAAACTGAATTAGAATATCTGCAACAATTAAGAAATATAAGTAGAGTCTTATAAATCGGTTCCCAAAAAATACAAAGTGGTTAAGATAACTAAAACAAGTTTTATTTTAGTATCATTGAGATACTATTATAGTTTTAATTAATATTTATATTCGTTTTTATGTTAATATTTCCATTTTTTTATTAATGTTTTATCAATTATGCTGTTTTTGTCTTTTTTTATTCAATGTTTATAAAGTTTTGATACATTTTTATTTACTTTATTTTTTTATTCTAGTACATCAAGATAAACTAATAAAAAATGAGAAATGTATTTAATTTAATTTTAAAGCTTTTTATTAAGGAACCAATTTTTTTTTCTTCATGGTTTTAGTTTAAGTTCATTATAATAACCCTGACTAAAACTAAAACCTTAAACTTGAAACATAATTCATACAATACAAAAACATAACATAACATAAATATTTAAAAAGACCAAATTTATCACTTTCATTTCGCTTAACTTGATGTACGGAAATAACTTCAACTAAAACTAAAATAAATAAATAAAAAACACAAAACTACTAACATTTAAGAAAAATTTAAACAAAAAACAGAAAACTAGAAACGAACTAAAAATATTCATAAAACCTATAATATCATAGTAATACTAAAATAAGAACCATATATGTGTTCCTGGACCACAAAACCAGTTATACGGGTCAATTTCTCAAAATTGAGATTTTATACATCTTCTGAAAGCTGAAAAAATAAAATTTCCATTGATGTATGGTAACTATTTGAAAATCTGGAATCTGAGGGTGCACAAAATCAAAATATTGAGAAAATCATCTTTAAAGTTGTCCAAATGAAGTTCTTAGCAATGCTTTTTACTAATCCAAAATTTAGTTTTGATATATTTACAGTAGGAAATTTACTAATCTGCATGGAACATGTTCTATACTTAATATCCTAATGATTTTTGGCATAAAAGAAAAATCTATAATTTTGACCCATACAATGTAATTTTGGCTATTGCTACAAATATACCCCATCGAGGGGTACTGGCTTTGCAATACTGTAATGTTCTGTGTTTGCGGTGTGGATCATGCATGCTATATCTGCTAATCCACGACTTTGCTATTTTGATTCAACCTGACGGAGCTCTGCAGGAAAAGAGCATGAAGATGATCTGGGCTGAAATAGAGAGAGTATGAATGACATTGTGAGGGTCCTTCATGCACACTAATCCAACTATCTGAACTGAAGATCTTAAAAGCTACGTACAGAGAGTCTACATTAATACAACACACATAATAGAGCAGTTGGAGTTTGTCCTTCGCAAAGACACAAATGTAATGAGTCAGCATCATTTACCAGTTTCATCTGAAATATCTCAGCCTCTCATTCGAAATATCTGAAGATCGACTCACCTCGAATGATGACTTTGTAACTGTGTAATCGTGTGGAAATCACGTCTCGCTGCAGCTTTGATGTGGAGGGTTTCGAGAGCTGACAGCCAGACACACACATCAAACTTCTGCTTCTGGGCTCAGACAGCTGAACATTCACACACAGCTCAGCGTTCAGACACAGACTTCTGTTTTTGTCATAGTTTTTGTCTTTTAAAAGAATAAGTCCTTCATTTTAGTCAGTATTTCATTATTTTATAAAACTTAATCTCTACTTGAACTAGTAATGAAAAATATTTCATTAGCACATAAGATTTTTAGTTAAAATTAATTGCAACATTTACACGTTCATTATTAAAATCAAATGTTGTGATAAGTGTGGGCTTGGTATTTACATATGCAACATTGTATATAAAAAAGTCAAATATTTTTATTTTATTTTGAAATTTATATTAATTAATATATTTTGCATTTAAACGTCATTAAATCTGTAATCACCTTAGTCAATATTTCATTGTGTATTTATAAAATATATATTTATATTCAAAATACTATTCTAATATCATAAAAAAAAATTTGCATTTGTATTTATATTTGAAGATTGGAAATATATGCAAATATATTATATTTAAAAATTACTTTAATTTTAGAATATATTTCATCAATTTATATTTATAAAACGAATCTTGCAATCCAAAGATTATATTCAAAAATAAAATTCATATATTTTTAATTTGTATTTTATAAAACCGTATATTTTTTAACATTCAAAATCATAAAACTTTCAATTTTTCATTATTTTATATTTATGATAAGTTTTTATATTTTAACATTTGTATTTATTTAAAATTTTATATTAAAATATTTTCTACACAAAAATAAAACTTAAATTTTAGTCTTTACTTTGTTCATTGACTCTGATATCATTCTACAGGTGAAAAGTGAGCAAAATTATAAAAATATGCATAAACATTTCACACATGCATAAATATTTAATAAACGTATTTATTTTTGATGCAAATACATTTGCATCAACATAAAATCCAAAATACTGCACATATGTGAGTGTGTTGCATACAATTCTCCATTGGTGTGTGATGGAAGGGAATGTGGGCCAAGCTTGGATCAATTCTCACTGGCATTGAAACTTTAGCACCTGTCGGGTGTCCCTCAATCTTCTCCCACAATCCCCTACCTGCAACACGCCCGCCGTCCCCAGCTGCATCCACAGCCCAAGAGAAATCAAGCCATAAATGGCCTGAGGTTGATCTGAAAGGGAAGATTGGCGACGTGAGGGCAGAGCACACACCGATTGGAGCTGGTCTTCTCTTTGGTGCGGGCGAATCAGAACAATGGCTGCTGGGAAGAGAGAGCAGTGTCAATACTCCCCACCGCCTGCACATTCACCCGTCTGAATGGGACGCACCGTGAGGGGGAGAGCGACGTGCGGCTGAAAGGGAAGTGGTGAAAAAGCCACACGAGAGGCCAATTGATGCTGCTAGCAGGTGGATGGTTCTCCTTTCAGGCCAAACTGCTGAGGGGAGGGGAAAAAAACCAACACATTTCCTTTTTCAAGGGGATCACTTATCTGAAATCAGCAGTCTATTGAAATGGGCCTCCTCTCCTTTCGCGCTCCCCCACTTTCTGGCTCTCTCAGGCTGCGGCTCTCCAAACATACACACACACACACACACACACACACACATATTGCTTTTTCCTGGTGTCTGAGTGTGTTTCTCCTCCTCCACCAGCACCTGGTTCTCTGCGCAGCGGGGCGATGTGCTCAAAAGCGAGCGAGGGAGGTGGTTAAACATCATTATAGCTGCGTTCAGGGCCCACACACACACACACACAAACACACATACACACACTTACCCACAAGACACTGCAAAGCCAGGGGCCTTACAGATGTTGCAGCGCGCATTGTCAAGCCTCCCAGGCTCTTTGTGAGGACGAATGTCCTGTTGCTCGCAAAATTGGCCTCAGTTTGAAACGCACTTCTATCAAACACGTTTAGTTCGCCCTCAAATCGTACGCGGCGCTGTTAGAAACTAAATTGAGCTGGATGCGTAACCCCCTGTTACTCTAACTTGTTTAAGCTCCATTTGATACTGATGAAATTCCTCGGATCTGGGCGTTCTTTATTCATGGGACATTTGTGAGTCAAATTAGGCTCTTCAGGTCGGGCTAAACGCTCTTCCAATTGTATTACAGTGAGCTGCGCAAAGCAAACGAGCTCGCATTACGGCGCTACCGAGGAATTACATACGTACTGAGTCGCTTTAACAAATTTGCACGCAATTACGTTGCAGAGCAGCCTGTGATTACACGTGCTTATTGTTATTACTGAAGTAATTGATTGTGTTTGTGCACAATATGGGATATTCAATGCACATTTGCTGCGCTGCTTAGATAAGGTTTAGTAATCAAACTTTATTGCTGACAATAGCAAAAATATTTAAATGGCACAATGTTTTTATTCTTGTAGTGAGTATTGATTTTTAAATGGGTTGCATGGTTTAGATAATGTTTAATAATTAAACTTTAAATGCAATATTACTATGAACAGCAAAAATGTGTGTGTGTGGTCTAAACTTATTTACTCTAGAAGAACTTATTTATAGTTTAATAATGAAATGCATTCATATTAATAACCAAGAACAGCAAAAATATTTGCATCATTGCTGTAGAAAAAACATTTTATGTTTTTAATACACTGCACAGCTTATCTAATGTCTAATAATCAAACATTAAATTGCATTAATATTAATAAAAACAGACAAAAATATTGACAACACACTGTGGACTACACATTTATTCTTGTAGAAAGAAATGTTTGTAATATATTTGCATGGTTTCTATAATGGTTAATAAAAATTACATTAATATTGCATTGAAATTGATACAAAATAGCAAAAATCATCATATTTATTCTTGTAAAATGTGTATGTTTTTAATATCAGCATATTCTAGATGTTAATAAGCAAACTTTAAAATGCATTAACATAATGTGTGTGTGTGTGGCTTTTCTTTCTTTCTTTTTACAATATGGCTTTGTGCAATTTATTAAAGCTTTGTTGTATTTTTTTTCTTATAGTGTGGTTTTATAGTTTGGTTGCACACATCCTTTGATGTCAACAATAAAAGCCTCTTTATTTCCCTTTCCAAATTATTCACACTTACACTTACTGAGCACTGTTTTTCTTGACATCTGCAAACAAAGTTTGATTGGGTGGATTGCACGCTTTAGATTCATCTTCAGAGACGAAACCAAGCTTCGAAACCAAATGCATATCAGCCATAACTACTGCTTCTCGTTCCAGTCGCAGCGCTGAAGCCTAATCTATGCAGATACGCAGCACATGTTGTGTTCCTCTGCGGAGATGCACCGCAGAGCTTGTTCACGAGCTGTTATCGTCTCCCAAATCAAATCCTCGGCCCCCTCAGGGCTGCGCATTTGTGTTTCAACTGCCTGCTAATATGGCTGATTCCTCCGATCGCGGATTTGATAATTTGTTGATTGGTTAAACGGAGCGCTGCTTCACAGCCGCATCTGTGAAATCTCTCTAAATAACAGAGCGAGGCGTTTGGCGTCTAAACGAGGGTCACATTTGGGATCTTCCTGTCTGTTTTGGCCGCTCCGAGTGTATCATCTGTGACACCTCTCCAATTAAACGGCGTCTCGGTGATGGCGACGGGGGTGATTTGGGGCAGACGGTCGGCGGATATCAAGGTGCCCGTTAAGAGATCACAGGGGGATACGCGCGTATGTTAATCGCCTCTGTTAATGTAGCAATGAATTAAGAGTTTAGATGTCACAGGAGGTTTAACACAGCTGATCTAGAGCAGAGGCCTCGGTCCCCGCTGTTAGCCCCTGCTCAGGGCCCGGCCACATGGGGGCTAATTACAGGCAAACTGGAGAACTGTTGGGCTTTTTGTTCGAGTAATTTATCTTTTGAGGAATATAAGACTTTAATCTTAGCCAATATACTTTTATATTAAAACCTATATATATATATATATATATATATATATATATATATATATATATATATATATATATATATATATATACACACAGTATTCAAATATATGCAAAAATATTATTATATTTCCAAACCTTATTTACACAATCAAAATATTATGTAGAAATCATAGTCAATAACATTTTTCCATTAAATTTTTTAATAAATATTTTACAATTAAAAAATAAAATGCAAATAATGTTTTTGCATATATCATGGATATTTTGAGATATATTTTAAAGTATATTTTAAATGCATTTTTATATTCAGAATTTTCAAAATCATGTCCTGTACATTTAAATATTTTCTATATCAATATCAAATTTAAAAGAGTAAAATATTTTTTTTCTAATTTTTGGTAAATATTTATTTAGTTAAGATTTTATTTTATATTTAAAAAACTTTATTTTTAGTCAAAATATTATTCAAATATTTGTTTTACTCTTTACTAATCTTTCTTTACTCTTTTTTGTCTTTAGTATATTTCAAATTTGAAATGTTTAATTAAACATTTTATTAATTTTAATATCGTTTTTTAAAATTAAAACTTTAAAAACTTTATTTCTCTCAGTATTTCAAATAAACTGTAACATATTTTAGTATTTAATAATCTTTTTTATTAATTTTTTTAATTTAAATATATATTTTTAAATGACATTTAATAAAAAAACTTTATTTTTTCTTAAAATTTTATTGAAAGAAATATAATTTGTCAAAATACTTCTTATTCATTATTTCCCAGGAACACATGTTATGTAAAAAAAAATATTAAAATAAAATATATATATATATATAGCCTGAATGCACTGTAAGTCACTTTGGATAAAATGTAATGTAAATGTTACTTCTATAAGCACATATGTTATTAAAGAATCATATTCACATATTTCTTATTTGCTTTGTACTTATATTTCAAATGTGAAATGTACTGTCAGTGTTGCGGTGAATTAAGAGTTTAGACATCACAGGAGGTTTAACACAGCTGATCTAAAGCAAAGGCCGCAGTTCCTGCCGCTCAGAACCAGGCCTGTGTGGGGGCTAATTACGGCAAATTGGAAAAGTGTTGGGCGATGACGTGCATGTGGGGCCTCCCTCGGCGCTCACCGCTTCCCGTCGTCAGGGTCTGATGCCGCCCATCCAGCCTGCACCTGCTCCTCACCGGCCTGTGATAGATAGAGCCGACCGGTGGCTCAATAACAGTCACCCACCCCACCCCGTCCGGTATTGATGGACTGCGGGGCCGCAGGCTTTGTGAGTGAGGATCATCTGCTGGAAATTGTCTCTCCGCCCCCTCAGCACCTGCGCTGAGGGATGCGATAGGTGAGCGGATGGCTGAGAAGGACCTCAGGGACCCACTTTTTTTGGAACGATAACCCATCTAACACGAGCTCGCCGTAACGGGTGTGTGTTTGTGTGCCGTGGGGGTTGCTGCAACCCTGCACATGTGTCCTCTCTCCCTCCTTATTATTCCGTAATTAGCCCTTTGGCTGTCTGCTGGAGGACGGCTGTCCCCCCTCGAGAGCCGTCTGTGTTGACAGACACACACAGACCCAGAAAAACAAACACACACCGAACAGCGCTTGACTTCCAAACAGCAAAAATCCCGACTTCTAGAGAAGGCAAACACACTCGGGTGCCTGTAGCGATTTGGCCTTTGTGGTTCGGTTCCAAGTTTACTCCGCCGCCTCCATCCAGCTGGTACTCAATCACGACGTGCCTACAACAATATATGAAATCACAGTTTGAAGCACTAATGGTGTATTCTGTGGAGCGGATTTGGCCTGTTTGTCAAAAGGAAGCTGCAGTTGAGATATTCCTTTAACATCTGATTTTTACGCATTTCATGCAAACGATAGCCATTGAGACAGATGTTCCCAATTCAAAAACGAATCGCTTGCTTTCAGCTCTTTGCGACTGATGCAGAAGTTCTGGACGATGGCCACAACCGGGAAGATATTTTGAGATTCTCAAGCAGTCCGAACTAAAGGTTTCAGATTCGGCACCAGCTGCCTCTGCTCCAGTGGATAATGCTGCACTATTGCAACAAGAATTCCTGCAAGCAGCAGAGCTTTTGATGACAGGCCTGTAACAATGTGTGAAATCACAGTTTGAAGTATTAAAGGCATATTTTGTCAAGTGTATTTGACCTGTTTGTAAAAAGAAAGCAGTAGTTGCTACATTTAAAAGAAATGCTGATTTTACACATTTAATGCAGTTGGAATCCATCAAGACAGATGTCCGGCTCGCAACAGTTCTGAATGCAGATGTTCTGGACAACGGCCACGGTTGGGAAGATATTTTGAGATTCTCAAGCAGCCTGAACTAAAGGTTTTGCATTCGGCACCAGCTGCCTCTGCTTCAGCGGTTTCATCGCTGTATACTAGAATTTATGTGCGTGGCAGAGCTTTTGAAGAAGGCCCTATGACAGTTTATGAAATCATAGTTTGAAACACAAATTGCGCATTTTGCAGAGCAGAATTGGCCTGTTTGTCAATAGAAATAAGAAGCTGCAATATGCTAATAACACATGATTTTTATGCATTTAACACAATCAATGTAGATGTCAGGCTGAATCCAGATGTTCTGGAGAACGGCTATGATCTGGAAGACCCTGTAAGATTTTCAAGATGTCCAAACTAAATGTTTTGCATGTGGCACCAGCTTTGAGCACTGTATACTACAGTACAGTTCATGCATGCAGCAAAGCTTTTGATGATGGGCCTACAACACTTCATGAAATCACAGTCTAAGGCATTGAAGGCATAATTTGTGGAAGAGAGTTGGCCTGTCTGTCAACAGAAAGCTGTAGTTGCGATATTCCACTGACGTCTGATTTTTATGAATTTCACGCAAATGACAGTCACCAAGACAAATCTTTAGATTGCAACAGCAACCAAATGCAGATGTTCTGGATGACAGCCATCTCATCTTTTAAAGGGACAATAAGTAACTTTTTAGGTATTTTATTATCTAAAATCAATATTTTTATTCATAAATATGCCCTCAATGGTGTACAAATACCTATGCCAATGTTTAAACTAATCCTTGTAAATGAAGAATTTATTATGTTTATATACATGGGACGGTAGGTCGACGGAGGCTTCCGTGTAGTTCCGCCATCTTGCAAAACTATAATAGCAGAGAGGGACAAAAAGTACTAAGCCAACGCGTTTCCACAACGCGTTTTCGGTCAGAGCCAGAAACGCAGGTGCAGAGCAGTGAGAGGCGCTTGAAACTGCACCGGCAAGTTTAAAAGTCTGGATTGCATTCTTATTATGGACCATACATATGCCGCGCCACAGGAGAAGAAAACATCGTCGCCAAAACGAAGTGCTATTAGAAGACATCCTGTCAAAGCTTTTTGGTACATATCGCCTACCGTAGATGCAACGCGCATTTGAAAAAGCGAGGCGCTGGAGAGCAAAATTAGTTTGAATGCAAAATACAATTTCACCACTAGATGGGAGTAATTCCTACTTACAGTCCCTTTAAGATGAAGATGTTCAAAAGACTACCGTGATAAGCGATTTGACCGCTCAATACTAGAGTTCATGTGTGCAGAGGAGCTTTTGATGATGGACCTACAATGATGTATGAAATCATTTTGAAGTACTAATGGCATTTTGTGGTGCAGAATTGGATTGTTTATCAATAGAAAGCTCTAGTTGCGTGGTTGTGATATTTCACAAATCTCAGTTTTCTGCATTTCATGCAGTCAATAGCTGTCAAGACGAATGTCTGGCTCGCAATTGCTTGACATTACAAAAGCAAAGCACCTATCTTGCACTTGCTATGGTGATAAGCAGTGTGATCACTCTATACCAGTGTTCATACTTGCAGTCTAGCTTTTGATGACAGGCCAAAAAAGAAGTTTCAGCTCTGTTTTCGCAGCTGTGAATGCGAGCATACGTGCATGCAAAAGCAAAACACTATCTCCGCTGTCGTGCCTCGGGCTAAACTTGGACACTCAGCTGAGAGTCCAGGTGCCTGCTGGGTGCTGATGCAGTCCTACCTGCCATTTTTAAAGACATTCTTAAAAAAAAAAAACACTCAAGCAACCTGGGTCCAGTACGACAAAGCAAGTGCTTCAGTCTGTCTGCAGGAGCGAGGGAAACCCATAAACAGCCGACAGTGCAAACACACATACTACAATACCCACGGTGTGTGAATCAGTCGGGGACTAATTAACACATCATCGTAACCCAACTGCCTGGTGCTCCGCTCACCTGCCTCTTTCTTACTGCAGAGAGTGCGTAAATCTCTCGCTGACGGTCGGAGACGTGGGTATTAATCTGCGATGTTGCCGCATGGCGTCTTTAACCTCACTCATGAGTTGACGGGCCCTCCGTGCTCCCTGAAAAAGGCAGTTGAAACACAATAAACGTGTTTTAATGACATTGCAGTTCCATTATGAATATGGGAATCTCCAGGGCGCATTCAAGAACAAATGAAATGCAAATGGAAGTTTGAAGACAGTCATCTGGTGCATTAGTTTGTCTACCGCAATGGGGATAAAATCAAGTAAATAAAATGCAAATGATAAGACTCACCATTCACTTACTGTCCACTGATGCTGTCTGGCCCATGAGCTTCTGTAAAGCAGACAAAATGTATACACCAACATTATTTATTTTAATTTTTTTTGAGAATCTAATACTGTTATTCATCAAGGATACTTTAAATTGGTTAGAAGTGACAGTAAAGACATTTGTTGTGTAACTCAAGATTTGTTTTTCAAATAAATGTTGTTCTATTTTGATCTTGCTACATCAAAGAATGCTGAAACTAAATCTTTCCACAAAAATATTCAGCAGCACAACTATTTTCAACACTGATGATAATCAGAAATGTTTCTTGAGCAGTAAATCAGTATATCAGAATGATTTCTGAAGATCA
>NC_081762.1:3762365-3869184 GCF_963082965.1 Carassius carassius | reverse complement strand
CACCAATCTTTGGCATATTCTGAGCTAACGTCACATGCACCCTTAGAAAATACAATTCCAAAATGCATCACAAAAGACTCAATGAATAAATGAATGAATGAATAAATAAATAAATAAATAGGGCCAAGATGGTCCACACCATGAGATAAAAATTAAAAACATATATTTAAAAATATTAAAGAAATGTTTTTTAAATAAATGAAATATTTATAAAAATAAATGTTATTCAATACTAAAAAGTATCAGCAAAAATCATTTTTGATATCAAATAGTCAAGTCAAATGGTATCTCACAGATGTATCCTAGAGTTTCAGAAAGTATCTTAAAAAATAAATATAAAATATACAAATAAATAAAAATTGATTTTAATGTCTCATTTGTTTCTCCTAGATAGCAATGAAATGAAAGGGAAAACAAACTGAGATATTTTTTTGCTTCATCTCTCTAAGAAAGTTCCCAGTAATCTCACATTTCTTCTCTGGAGCATCAGAAGAAATCTCAACAATGTCTTATACTGTGCTCCAGTTTGCAAAAGATGCCAGCATTGGCATCAAATCTAAATATGAACTCAAATATTTCTCATATGATCTTACTGTGTGTCAATTATTGACACATTTCAGTTTATTTATATAAAAAAAAAAATTCTGAAAGAATTTTAGGAGGAACTTTAAAGACAAAGTTGACACTTAAACTCGAGTGAAAACTCCATTATGTCCCCTGAGCAACAAAAGTGCAACTTCTGAACAATAAAACTGGATTTGCAGAGTGCAAAGGACATTAAAACATCAAGTTTCTATGATCAGTTGTCCTGACCTGCCATTCTGGATGAACGCTAGAATCAGCTGTGATGCACCAAATCTCTAAATCTCGCTCCAGATGGCATAAAACCTTGACGTCGGTGCCTGACAGTTGTGGCGTGTGATGGTGAGACACAAGGTGAAGTGCATCTGTTTTACAGCAATGCACGCTGCCAATAAACCCTGCACAGTGCGCAGGCCTTGCACAGCATGCAGCCGCAATGCTTCAGACCTGCATTCTGCATCCAAATCACTGGTTACGGCATGCAGGCCGCCTCTGCAGGGACCAGCTTATAATACGGAGGCAGACAATGAAAAACACTAGGAGACAACACAGAGCCTGATCTCACAAACATGCATGCACACACTGAAACATTGAGCACACACTAACACACACGGAAGAGTGCAAGTTGTAGTAGCTGTTCATTCATTTAAAGGAACCATTCATCCCAAAATTCAATTTGCTGAAAATGGTACTCAACCTCAGGCCATCAGAGATGTGTTTGTTGTTCATCAGAACAGATTTGGAGAAATTAAGCATTAGATCATTCACCAATGAATGCTCTGCAGTGAAGGGGTGCCGTCAGAATGAGAGTCCAAACAACTGATAAAAACATAATCTAGTTGTAATCCACACCACTCCAGTCATCAACGTCTTGTGAACTGAAAAGCTGCTCGTTTGTCAAAGTCACCTTTATTTTTTTTATATAGCGCTTTAAACAAAATACATTGCGTCAAAGCAACTGAACAACATTCATTAGGAAAACAGTGTCAATAATGAAAAAATGATAGTTAAAGGCAGTTCATCATTGAATTCAGTTATGTCATCTCTGTTCAATTAAATAGTGTCTGTGCATTTATTTGCAATCAAGTCAACGATATCGCTGTAGATGAAGTGTCCCCAACTAAGCAAGCCAGAGGCGACAGCGGCAAGGAACCGAAACTCCATCGGTGACAGAATGGAGAAAAAAACCTTGGGAGAAACCAGGCTCAGTTGGGGGGCCAGTTCTCCTCTGACCAGACGAAACCAGTAGTTCAATTCCAGGCTGCAGCAAAGTCAGATTGTGCAGAAGAATCATCTGTTTCCTGTGGTCTTGTCCTGGTGCTCCTCTGAGACAAGGTCTTTACAGGGGATCTGTATCTGGGGCTCTAGTTGTCCTGGTCTCCGCTGTCTTTCAGGGATGTAGAGGTCCTTTCTAGGTGCTGATCCACCATCTGGTCTGGATACGTACTGGATCCGGGTGACTGCAGTGACCCTCTGATCTGGACACAGACTGGATCTGGTGGCCACGGTGACCTCGGAACAAAAGAGAAACAGACAAATATTAGCGTAGATGCCATTCTTCTAATGATGTAGCAAGTACATAGGGTGTTATGGGAAGTGTTCCCGGTTCCGGTTTACCTAATTAATGCAGCCTAAAAATCCTTTAACGGATTTGGATAATAAAAGCATATTAGTATGTTATGTGTATGCCAGGTTAAAGAGATGGGTCTTTAATCTAGATTTAAACTGCAAGTGTGTGTCTGCCTCCCGAACAATGTTAGGTAGGTTATTCCAGAGTTTAGGCGCCAAATAGGAAAAGGATCTGCCGCCCGCAGTTGATTTTGATATTCTAGGTATTATCAAATTGCCTGAGTTTTGAGAACGTAGCGGACATAGAGGATTATAATGTAAAAGGAGCTCATTCAAATACTGAGGTGCTAAACCATTCAGGGCTTTATAGGTAATAAGCAATATTTTAAAATCTATACGATGCTTGATAGGGAGCCAGTGCAGTGTTGACAGGACCGGGCTAATATGGTCATACTTCCTGGTTCTAGTAAGATGAAAGTGAAAGTGACGTGACATTCAGCCAAGTATGGTGACCCATACTCAGAATTTGTGCTCTGTGTTTAACCCATCCGAAATGCACACACACACAGAGCAGTGAACACACACTGTGAGCACACACCCGGAGCAGTGG
Source organism: Carassius carassius (assembly GCF_963082965.1). Lineage (NCBI taxonomy): Eukaryota > Metazoa > Chordata > Actinopteri > Cypriniformes > Cyprinidae > Carassius > Carassius carassius. Next base: position 3,866,423 of record NC_081762.1, on the reverse strand, counting down.
GCAGCCATTTATGCTGCAGCGCCCGGGGAGCAGTTGGGGGTTCGATGCCTTGCTCAAGGGCACCTAAGTCGTGGTATTGAAGGTGGAGAGAGAACTGTACATGCACTCCCCCCACCCACAATTCCTGCCAGCCCAGGACTCAAACTCACAACCTTTCAATTGGGAGTCCAACTCTCTAACCATTAGGCCACGACTAAGATCTCTTGCTGCTGCATTTTGGACTAGCTGTAGTTTGTTTACTAAGCGTGCAGAACAACCACCCAATAAAGCATTACAATAATCTAACATTGAGGTCATAAAAGCATGGATTAACATTTCTGCATTTGATATTGAGAGCATAGGCCATAATTTAGATATATTTTTGAGATGGAAAAATGCAGTTTTACAAATGCTAGAAACGTGGCTTTCTAAGGAAAGATTGCGATCAAATAGCACACCTAGGTTCCTAACTGATGACGAAGAATTGACAGAGCAACCATCAAGTCTTAGACAGTGTTCTAGGTTATTACAAGCGGAGTTTTTAGGTCCTATAATTAACACCTCTGTTTTTTCAGAATTTAGCAGTAAGAAATTACTTGTCATCCAGTTTTTTATATCGACTAAGCAATCCATTAGTTTTTCAAATTGGTGTGTTTCACCGGGCTACGAAGAAATATAGAGTTGAGTATCATCAGCATAACAGTGAAAGCTAACACCATGTTTCCTGATGATATCTCCCAAGGGTAACATATAAAGCGTGAAGAGTAGCGGCCCTAATACTGAGCCTTGAGGTACTCCATACTGCACTTGTGATCGATAGGATACATCTTCATTCACTGCTACGAACTGATGGCGGTCATATAAGTATGATTTAAACCATGCTAATGCACTTCCACTGATGCCAACAAAGTGTTCAAGTCTATGCAAAAGAATGTTGTGGTCAATTGTGTCAAACGCAGCACTAAGATCCAATAAAACTAATAGAGAGATACACCCACGATCAGATGATATGAGCAGATCATTTGTAACTCTAAGGAGTTTGTAAAAGAAAACATCAATAATTAAAGAATTTTAACTTCAGACTGTCACTCCTGATCAAAATGTGAGTTCATAATGCATAATAATGCATCCTCCAGTAAAAAAACGTCCATCTCTAGTTGTCCTCTAATATATATTTTGTTTAGAACTGTTTTGTACTGTTTTTGCTTGTAAACGGTGCTTGATCTGTGAGTATTTCTCTCCTGATTCAGACCAGATGACTTTTTCACTGGATAAAACATTGTGGATAGAGAACTATCCAGAAGCAACAGTTTGAATTTAAAAACATGCAGTTTTTTGTTTCACAAGACTTGATGGACTGGAGTGCTGTGTTGAGGATTACTTGTGGACTATTGTGATGTTTTTATCAGTTTTTTTTTAACTATCATTCTGACGGCACCCATTCACTGCAGAGGATCCATTGGTGAGCAAGTGATGCAGTGCTACATTTCTGCAAACTCATCTACATATTGGTTGACCTAAGGGTGAGCAAATTTCATTTTTGGGTGAATTAGCATACTCCTTTAATTACAGAAAGCATGAATGCACTAAAATATAACAGCATGTACAGTACCAGCATGAAAGGGTCTTGAGATGTGTTTTTCATCTACAGTATTTTTTAACTTTGCATTGTTTTAAAAAGTGCAAAATACCAAAAAACAGCAAGACAAAGTAAATATATCTATCTCCATGTGCACTATACATCACCTTTTGTTTATTTGAATGTCCTAGTTGTCAGAATAATGTAGCTTAATGAATTAATTGATGTTTATTGAGGAAAAAAGCATCAAATTAATCTTCATCTGATGCTTTTTCAACAAATATTGAAATAAGCAGCTAATTTTGATTAATTTGACCAGTTAACTGACATATCATGCAATAAATTCAGATGAAATTTGCAATCAGTTGACAGTTTTTGGGCAGAGTTTGTGGTCATGCACAGTTCAGTTTTTCGGGTGTTGCATGTTCTGTGTTTGGCACACAAACATGGATGAGCATCAAACCATGAAAATCAGATGAGAGTCTGGCTCTTAGATAATTAACTCTGACTTACTGAGCGAGGTTTTAACAGGCTTATGCTGCAGTCGGTAAACAGGCTTGAGGTTGGCAACATAACAGGCTGAACAACACAATTTTCCATTTTGGTTTTCAAATGTCTTCTGAATTGCAATAATTTCATGCTTAATAATTCACCACATGCACAAAAACAGAAAATATACAAGTCACCTAGGCACTGACAGGATCCTTTTTTTAGGATGCATGGATATTAAAATTCAGTCCAATATGGATATGCCGATCATTTCACTTTTTACACTATGGCCATTAATCAATAAATTAAAAATACAACACAAATTTTTTTTATTTTTAAATACTGCTACTGTATATTAAACTAAACTACTAGACCATCTAAGTACATTTTGCTATAAAGCACTACATATTACAATATGAAATTTGTACATTATCAAAAATTCATGTTAATTTTCAGATTAAATATTATTTTAGCTAAAGAGCAAAAATAAATTTCATAAATATTAATTTTAAGTGAGCACTAGATTAGGGTAAATGTTATTTAAATGTAAAAATATGGGAAATGAGCATGCATAATTAAATATTAAATATATTCCAGTATATATTTCAAACACAAGCTGAGTGCATCAACAGCAGCTTAATGTTCTGAAAGAGAGACAGACAGAGCAGAGGAAAGCAAGGTTATTTGCATGGAGAGCCACGGACGCCCCCGTTCCCCGTATCTGATGTTAGTCTCCCAACACTGATAGACTCTGCGTATCCCATTTAAGGTATAATGAGATTGCTCGAGCCACACAAACCTCTGCTGACTTCACTACACTGACGCTACAGCAGTCACTTCATCTCTCAGAGACTCATCAGGGTTCAGCTAAACAACTCCGCCTGCCCCCATCTTCCTCCGACCCAGACACTCAATATGAACGTGCTTGGCTCATCAAGAGCCCGAGCAACGGCGTAATGGAGACAAGTGGGTGAAAATGAAGAGGATGTGGGGCAGCGCAACACCTGATTGGCTAAAAACAGAGCCCGTTTCCATCACAGTGTCTTCATCAGGTGGTAGAGGATGTGTGAACCTGTAGGACAAAAAATTCACAAATGACATCGGTCTCAGTTGCTTCTCCAAGACAGCAATGAGATAATGCAAAGCAAACAGGAAAAATGTGTTTTAACACCACCATCTTCAAAGTCTGCATTCAGAATCAAAAGTGTTATTTCAACAGATCTCAAACATTCTCATCACATCCTCCCGAGACCAAACATGCTATATACACAAGAATGATTTCACAGCTTTTTACTACTAGCCAACCAATGCCAGCTCTGCCTCATTTGGCACCTAAAGTAAAACACAGAGGATAAACACTTGAAGCTGACCTATATTTTATTACTAACTATTCAAATGTGCATAGAAAAGCTCGAAAGATATTGAAAATGGATGCTATGTCATTCATAAATATCCAGAATCATAAACTGAAAAAAATATAAACAATGATACGACAAAGTAGCATCACAATAATTGGGCAATAAAACATCTTTAAAAGAGTTAAATTACATTACATGAGGCTAAATTATGTTTTCAAAATTACCTTTCATAAAAGTAACATACTGTATAAGTAGGCTACCATGGTACAGATATAAAGCATCTCACAAATGCATAAACTGCCAAAAATTAATCTTTGTATAATATGAACACACGAGTAGTAAATACGTTTACAGTTAAAACTTGTATTATTCAGAGGTTGCTCTTTTGCAGTCTTAGATGTTTCTCCATCAATTCCTTAAAGAAATAAAAAGAAACACAAATCAGTATAGAGCTATAAAATGAATGTAAAGAGCAGCTCAGATGTTTTAATGAAAAAAATTTAGAGTTTATATGCAGACTTTGATATCTTGTCACAGCTAGTTCAATAAACCATTTCACTTTCAATGTACTGCTCTGTACTCAACAACTGACTCACTTGTTTCAGTTTTTATTTCTCAGAAGGAGACACATCTGAGACTTCATTACTTAATCGAAACCTCCAGAGCTACAAAAGAGCTAAATAAATTTCCTCAGGGAAGATAGATTTAATTGATGTTATTCACAAATCACCCATGTCTAATACACATGCATGGTTTGCACGCATGCCACACGTGCTCACGTTTACACAAGCGGCAGCACAGGTGCACACACAAACAGCGTGTGTTTGAGCGAAAGCCAGGGGCGCGTCGCCATCCCAGAGCCTCGGAGGCATGGGACAGGTGACACGACGGAGGGAGGGAGGAGGCCGGCGCACCAGGATGCTGGGGCTTTTCGCTGCGCAATAAAAATGCTAATCCGCTCTATTCCCCTGTTGATCGGCCCTATGTAAAACAGGTTAGAGTTCCCCGCTCCACATGTGTACCCTCAATTTACCAGTTGGCCTTCCTTTGTCCTGCTCTCTTTATTTGTTCTTCATTGAACGCAGTGGCTTGGATGTCTTCACACATCTTCCGCCGGACTCTGTTAATGACAATGACAGTGCTGGCTTCAGTTCTGCGCCCACACACTGCCTTAATGATGCCTCGGCAGGCCGAAAGACAAAGAGAGCTGTGGATGCGGCATTGTCCCAATTAAAGGTCACAGAACAGAAGAGGTCTTAACTGTCCTCAGCCTCCGGCCACGTTCAGCTCAAATTGTCGGCTGCCACTGTTGGTTGTCTTCAACTATTGTGTGCGCCACACTGAGTAATGTTGATTTCGGATGATTTCAAACTGCTTTTAGTTCTGTAACGTTTATTAGGTCAGTGCTTTTGGTTTTTCTTTGAGGAACAATATTGTTTTAGTCAGAAGCCAACAGTTTATCAACAAAAATGTCCTAAATTAAACACTGAAATGTATTTCTTATTTACTTTAAAGACTTATTCGATTTTCATGGTAGGGCTGCACGATAAATCGCGTGCAATATTTAATGCACATTTTGTCAGTAAAGCAGGTTCATCACCTGCATGCTTTCACATGGTGCAGCATTTACTACACAGAGCCATTGTTCAATGACAATTACGCAATCATATTTTGCGCATGTTTTGTGCAGCTTGTCAGTGAACAATGGCTCTGTGTAGTAAATGCTGCTCCATGTAAAAGCGCACAAGTGATGGAGATTTACCACTAATTACAGAACAGGCTTTACTAACAAGATGCGCATTAAATATGGCACGATATTTATCCTGCAGTCCTAGTCAAATGTGACCCTCTCTGTGAAATCCAGGTTAAAGTCTCAAAATCTAATTATGAGATAACAAGCATCAAAGTTTGATTTCAACCATTAATTTCACTATGATTTCAATCATGAACATGGTCCTACTCATTCAATATTAAAGATGTCAAGGTTACATTTTCACAGAATGTTCTTGCAAAAAATGACTTTAGCTGGGTTTTCACAGCCAGGGTCACAAATAAGTCATAATTACTGTATGACACACAAAGCCATTATGAGAGAAAAAGTCAAAATTATGACAATTTTGTTGTCTTCAACTTGTGTGCACCACAATGATTAGTGCTGATTTCAGACTATTTCAAACTGTTTTGAAATTAGGTCTGTGCCTTTGCTTTTCATCTGGTTTTGCTTGAGAAACAGGACTGTTTTAGTTGGAACCAAATTGGAACCAGAAAAGAAAAACAAAACTGTCGTTAAAGTAAAACACTTAAACATCTTTATTATTTGCTTTAAATACGTCTTGTATTTTTATGGTTTGCTTAGAGTTAAGGGTTTGTTAAAATTATGACATTCTAAGTCATAATTCTAAGAGGAAACCTAAAAAATATGAGATAAGTCATAATTATGGCACAAAAAGCCATTATGAGATAGTATGTAAAAAGTCAAAATTATGACAATTTTGCAAAATTTCTACTGTTTTTACCATTCCATACTGGTTTTTGTTCTATAAAGCTTAGTAGGTCAGTGCTTTTGCTTTTTAGCTGGTTTTGCTTCAGGAACAAGATTTTATATCAATTATTAATCCTAGAAAAGTGAATGCTCTCAGCAGCCAATATTTAACGTCAGAAAACCATGTTTATTCTCATTTACACTAATGCATTTGGCAGACACTTTCATCCAAAGCGACTTAAATTGCCTTCAAGTTATACACGCATTTCTATCAGTTCTTGCATTTCATGGGAATCGAACCCATGACCTTAGCATTGCTCGTCCCATGGTCTGCTGTTTGAGCTGCAGGAATTCAATTGAGTAGAAAATGTATCTGAATTGTGTACATTGTTCATGATTCTTGAGGATGAGGGCATGTTCATGCTGCATCCAATTTAGTTTCTACAAGTAACAGATGAATTTGTGTCTAGATTGGACGACCAGCTGAAATCAACAACAACAGTTATGGTATGTGTTCCCTCTTTTAATTAAAACAAAATATATAAATTTTAGTAGTCTAACTATGCATGAATATAAGATTAGTTGCATTTTATTATTTGAATTTAGTTGTAGTTCCTGCTGTCCATGACACTTCAGAAGGGAACTGCGATTCATTTTGGGGTCGTGACCCACCAGTTGAGAGCTACTGCATTAGACAGCTTTAATGTTTAAGGTTTTAGGAACTCTGTCGAATCAGCAGGTTTGAAACTGACCAAAATAGCAAGCCAGTCAACAAATATATCCACGCCCGTCTGAATCTCCGGAGCAGAAGCAGGTTTATCAGCCTGTCTGCACACTCCTGTTTTCTTAATCTTCTCCGTTTGCTCTCAGAAGGGCCAAAACGAAACAGGAATCTACATAATGTCGCCTTTGTCCTCCTTGTAGTTTCTTTAACTCTCACATCTAATTAGCTTCAGGGACTGCACGGGTGCGATATGGGGTTTCCTGGGGCGCGTCCCCCTTTCCCCTCCAGTTGGGCCGTGGGTCGGGCCGGTGGGGTCTGTTCCCCAGAGACCGGTTATGACAAATAAGATTAATGTCTCTCAAGCCTCCTGAGCTGCACAGATTAGACTGATAGCTCATTTTCTCAAGAGAAGCCCCATGTGTGAGCGTATGCATGGGCTTGTCAGAGCATGCTGGGAATGAGAGAGCGGCCACAGTCCCCTCCCCTCTAATGACCACTGGAGCGTAGAGGGTCAGGAGGGTACGGGTCAAAAGGTCCTCCACGGAGGGTTCCCTATCTTCATGAGCACTGAAGCATTGGATGAAGGGGTGACACTCCTGTGAGATTAAGGTTTAAACTCTCCTTTAGGAGTAAGTGTGGAAATGAAAGGCCTAAGGGCAGTTCGAACCTGCTTCTACACATACAGCACCTGTTTTTCTTTCCTTCACATTATACTGCAAAAGCCTGTTTTAATTTGTTTCATTGCCAGGCGTAAATAGGCATAAAAAAATTGTTGACCTTTTGTTTCAAACAAATTATATTTAATATTTTCCCCTCAGTGAATTTAGTATGGATGCCAATTTCCATTGCTTAGGTAAATCATAATTATTAGATTAAAAGGTGCCATAAATATTAGATAAAAAGTTATAATTATTAGATGAATGGTCATAATTGTCATACTACGTTATTATGACATTTAATTTAGATAAATTTGACAATTATGAGATAAAAAATAGGAGATAAAATCAATTATGACAAACATTTATTTTAATAATTAGCTTTTTATCTTATGATTTTGACTGTCATAATTTTTACTTTCTATCTCATAACTACAACAGTATTTTTTACTTTGTCATAATTATGAAAAAACTCAGTATGTCATAATTCTGACTACCTTAATTTTTTTATTTTTTTTCTCATAATTATGACTGTCACCGTTTCTACTTATATCAAAATTATGAGAGAAAAAGTTGAAATTATGAGATAAGTCATAATTATGACTTATTTCATAATTATGACCTAGTATGAGATATTAAGTCAATAATGAGATAAAAGGTTGAAATTATAAGGAAAAAAAAACACAATTATGATAAAAGTCATAACTGTGGAATTTTTTTTGCGTTTTTACTACAATTTTTTTTTTTATCTCATAATTATAACTTTTTAATCTCACATGTCTTTTATTTGTGGTTGGAAATGGGCTTCCATAGAGGAGTGACAATAAACTTGACATGATTTGTTTCGCCTGCATTGATTCACTAAAGAAAACGCTGCATTCAGCAGAATGAATCAGAAGAGTCACATCTATTCAAAAGACAAAAACTCTTCTGAGGTCTCTATAACTTTTGATGATCCTTCCGATCACTTCAATGTGTCAGCTCGCTGACAAAGCAGCTTCCCTGACAGAATGTTCTTCCGGATATACCGGGAGATGTTGTAGAAACTGCTATTCTCAACAGCGCCAGAGCCATAAGCAAACTTTTATGAAACAATTGTGCTTTATTCATAAGATGTTTGCTCGGTAATAATACCACTATGTCTGAATTTGGCTTGAATTATCCTAAAATAAAACTAAAATATTGATGTCTAAGCATTTCCTTTTTTTTTTTTTTGCACCGCTCTGTTATTCTTTCACAAGAATAGTGTACATTGTATTTTTTTCAACAGACAATTACTGTACCAATAACATTCACGTAATGGGCTTATTGTGAGTTCAGTGCAATACACACAATCTTTGAGTTTCTCATAACCCCAAATATATCCCAATGTTCTCTGAAACTGGGAAACCAAAATCATTTTTTCCCTGTGTTAAAGTGTCGCAGGATACAGCTCCAGGCATTACAGGATTTCTTTTCTTTTGTAATCGACTTAATGTGATTATTGCACATCATTTCTTTATTTTACATTGTGAAACACTGTTCAGATTGTAATGTTTCTATCTATCTACCTATCTCTGTTGCTCTGTCTGTCATTGCATGCAGATTTTGCTGGACAGCTTGTCTAAATAAGCCGCGTTCATCCTTTTAATGCAGATTTTCTATATGATCCTGTAATAATCAGAGCGAGAGCGAGAGCGAGAGAGACGGAGGGCAGCTGCTAAGCCTGAATCTGCCCATCAATGTCACCGGCCGGCCGTGGCAGATGCAAAGGGGCATCAGGTCTCAGTCGACTCACCCTCCTGAGAACAAGAGTGGCGCTCTGCAGTAGTGTGTGTGTGCGCGCACGTATGCTTTGGTAAGAGAGATAGATGGTGCAATAACTTGTGATTGTATGAACGCATGACTGTGGAAATAGATTGTGACATTTTCCTGTATCGTCTGAAGCTGTGAGTTTAACCTTATTTTTTCTTTTGTCAGCTTTTCAGCGGTATATGATGGCTTCATCCATCCATCTGATGTTCTTTTTGTCTTGGAAAAGTGCAGGTGTGACCTTATAGAGCTATTTCTACTTGATATGACCCACGTAAATTACATCGTCAGGTTGATTCGGTCAAATTAAATCATATTTCTGACTTGAATAAAACCAGTTAAATTAATTTAGGGTACCTGGCAAAACACTTGTACAGTCTAGAGCTGAATGTCATTTCAATCCTCCATGACTTTCTTTCTTCTGTGCAGCACAGCACAAGATTTTTTTGAAAAATGTCAGTTCAATAGAAGTCAGGGGTCTAATATGATTTGAAATAAAGTCATGGTTTGAAACAACATGAGGGTGAGTAACTAATTTTTTTCGAGGTCCACATAAGTGTGCAAACCAGATGTCTGTTTTTTTTCGTAAAGCATACAGTATATAAAAGCATATATGCATATTAGGGTCAAAAATTTATGGAAGTTGGTTTCCCTCACAGGATAAAACCATTCATATGGGAATTGCAACATTTATATCTCACAAATCTACATCTGAACATAAACATGTCCATATGATATTTAAAATGGCCTTACATGCATAGAAAATAAAGAAATGAAAAATGTTTTTGAGCCATGTATGGACAGTAATATTATTATAAACATGTACATCCTATAGAATATGGCTAAACTAAATGTGTGCAATTAATTCACATAATCAAAGGAGAGTCAACTGAAAAGACACTTCATGTGATATAAAAAAGAGTGGATATTTCAGGGTTAAATAGTGTGATTCTACAATATCTGTCTTTGACCTTCCACGTGTCCTGCTCCAGAAGTGCCTTGTGTATTGATTTGAATCGGTCTCATTGAAAACAGCGTACGTGAGAATGAAATGTCAGTGAAGTTCTTTTGATTTCAACTCCGACGAGACGTTTGTTCGCTGTGTCTCAACACACCGTAGACCATTATTATGCAAATGAGGCGCACTTCAATATTTCCGCCTGTGTTTTTCCAGCTGATGTCAGCACTTCTCGAGAAGCCTCCGTGCGCGAACGTCCTTCTCCCCCCATAAACACGTCAGGTCGCCGTGGGCTGCTGCTGCCGTCCTCTCCGCGCGCTTGGGAATGTCAACTGCTGTGCAACAGTGTCCTACATACTCACTGCATGCTCGTGATACTGTTACACACGTGCGTGCACATTAATGTGGAATCAACCTAAGGGTCATACTATGAAACGAGAACCATTTTTGTCCCTCATTTACATATGTGTGAAATACAATTTCCTTTTTACCCCCATTTTTCATGAGGAAGACATTTTTGGGCCTACTAATATGCACATTTAATGATTCAACGGACAGAGAATATATAGAGAAGATTGCATGCTGTCTTTAATCCTCATCTTTCCTTAGATTTTAGTTGACTGTTTTGTTAAAAAGTTACATCCACAGGTTATCAGTTTGTTCTTTGTTCTGCTATGAAATAAATATTTCACCCCTCACAGTTGTGAGTTTATATTTCAGAATTATGACTTTTCTTTTCAGTGAGTTTATATTTTGCAATTCTGATTTTTCTCAGTATCAATTACATGTATGCATTATTTATTTATTTATTTTACTACATTCCATATCTGTCTAACCGTAGGACTGCATTGAATTTGCAATGCGTGCATGCAATGCATCTTAGTGGGAGAAAGGCGTTCGTGCCCTAAATGAAAAAATGAACAATGTATAATGACCCTCTAGTCTCCACAGACACGAGAGCAAAGCAGCATCTATCACTATAACGCTTTCTCTCCGGGTCTGAATGTTTGTGAAACGACAATGCTACTGCGGGACGTCCTTATTCGTCCCATTGAAGGAGTGAACAATGAGAAAACGATGTCAGACAACAATGTGTACTACAGCTCCAGGATCCGCGTTAATTGCGGACATATGGCTCCTACTGGAATCATTGAGGAAACGGACCTTCTGGTACCCAATTCGTGTGATTTGCATGAAAAGAAAGCCATTGGTTTATAGACCGTGATGTAAAAGAATGACCTGAAAGCCTGAGGCCACAGTCAGTAGTTGATTTAATGGTTCGCGGCAGAAGCAGCGCTCGAAAACGCAGTGCGGGAGGTCAGATTGTGTAACGTAGCAATGTTGCACATGAAGTGCAAAACAACTAAATCTTGCGAACACAATGATTAATTGATTACGAACATTTGCATGTAAGATGGTTTTTGTATTTATTTATTTTAATAACCTAAATTATTTAAGCCTATTATTTGTTATAAATAAAGGGGGTTAAATCGAAATGGTCACATAAAACTGCATCAGTTTATAAAAACTGAAACTATGAAAACCGAGCGAATATGTCATGTAAATAAACCCCTCTGTCTCATTTCAGGCTTCGAGAAAAATCTGGCGAAGGCGTGCACGTCTCACAGCGTCATTAAGCCATCCAGTTCAATGTTGGTCCCGGGAGATTTTTTATGGATTAAATTAAGTACTTCCATCTTCATTTCCCACCTGATCGCAGCCATATAAATCCCAACAGCTGATCAACAGACTTCAGAAAGCCCGACGCCTTCAGACGGAACAGCTGGGAGATAAAGCAAGAGAGAGGAGAGCGAACAGGCTGACGCAGACTCAGCTGTTTCACTATCCTTTCTGTGTCTTTAGGGGTAGAAAAGCATCTCGGAAACTAGTAGACTAGCTAGTTTAAACTTGAAGCACTAACCTGGAAGATACGATCGTCGTGAAGGGTTCCAGCGGAACTAAAGAGAGCGGAAAAAGAAAGAAAGAGAGAGCCCAGCGGAGCGGAGCTGTCCAGTGCTGAACGCGCGCCGCCGAACGGGAGTTGTCCGGTGCTGAAGTTGCATTTCTTCCGAGAGCATTGCGCTGCATCAACACAAGCGCATTCAGGGGCTCGAGGGTCTGCCGTAACCCTACACTGGCATCCGAAACTCGGCATTACCGAAAAGGAACGAACGATACTAAAAAACGCGTTTTGCCCCAGCGTTGCATGAGGAAAGCGTACAATTCGACCGGCGGACGACTGTTTTTCCCTTCACCGTAAAACATGCCAAGGTCTTTCCTGGTCAAAAAGGTTAAGCTTGATGATTTCTCATCCGCTGATCTGGAGAGCTCCTATGGCAGATCCAGGGCAGACCTCAGACTGCGCTTTCACGAGAAAGGTAATCACATTTATTTGATATCCAGATCGTGTTTATGCAAGGGCAAGTGCATGTATGTTGACGTTTGATGGTTTATAATCGCAACCTCGTGTAGTTGACCCACGGTCACATTGTATGCAACACCGTGAGGTGCATCAGTTTTTGTCGAGTCGGCACATTTCAGGTGTTGCGCTCTTTCAAGCACGCATTCGACTCGCTTTCAGGCGCATTTTGTTTAACAAAACGCAGCGCTAGCAACAAGTACTTCACATTTACACCAAGAGTTATCAAAACGTGAATTATCAACGCACGCAGTCTATTGAGGGAACGCTTGATCATGTTTCACGTTATTATTCACGCTCTACATAACCTGCGCTTTGCATACACTTGCGTAAGCAGACGTTTTTGGAATATTCATGCATGCATCTGGGGGTTACAGAGTAATATCTTTTGTGTACTCGGCATACATCGACCTAATTCTGCACAATTTCTATCAAGACTGCAAATGCAATTATAACCGAAGCGATATCATTCTCCTCGCCATTGTGTTTAAATGGGTTGCCACTCTAATTAAAATGGAGCGCTATTGATTTTTTTTTCTTTTTGCACACGTGTGAGGGTTAATGTAGAAAAAGTCATTGCGTCTGGGTTCACCTAAATGAGCTGAAGTAACAGGAACTGTTGCATCACCTTCCCCCTCACAGGCTACATCAGTGACTATATGACCCCGGCACCGTATGATGGTGAGAGTGACAATGGCATCAAAGTGCCCTCGCCCGAACCCATCTACAGTGACTATGGAGCTCCAGATTCAGACCAGCCTGACAGCCCGCAGTCAGAGATCTCTTCGGGCTACATCAATGGAGACAACGCGGTCAGTGAGGGCTACACAGTGGATGCCTTCTTCATCACAGATGGGAGGTCGAGGAGAAAAGCCATCAGCAGCCCAAGAAGCCATCAGCGGCACACGTGCAATGAGTGCGGAAAGACATACGCCACGTCTTCCAACTTGAGCAGACACAAGCAGACGCACCGCAGCATGGACAGCAAAATGGCCAAGAAGTGTCCCACCTGCGGGAAGGTTTACGTCTCTATGCCCGCCATGGCCATGCATTTGTTGACCCACGACCTCAAGCACAAGTGTGACATATGTGGGAAGGCCTTCAGCAGGCCTTGGCTTTTACAGGGACACATGCGCTCTCACACAGGCGAGAAGCCCTTTGGATGCGCACACTGTGGGAAGGCATTTGCCGACCGCTCAAACCTGCGTGCCCATATGCAGACACACTCTGCCTTTAAGCACTACAAGTGCAAGAGATGCAACAAGACCTTTGCTCTAAAGTCCTACCTGAACAAGCACTACGAGTCGGCCTGCTTCAAGGGAGCGTTTGCTCCTTTGAGCCCAATGGAAGTGTGAATGGATGACAGCACAACAACAAGAACAACATCAACGTCTCGGAGGATTAATCGCATGTACCTTAACTTTTTCTTTTCATAGTGTACTGTTTCTCCCGCTGTTCACGTATTCAGAGCTGAAATTTCACTTGTTTTTGCCAAAACTCAGAGGACATTGAAAATGTCTTTGTTTCTCTCGAAAGGTCAAACCTTTTCTAAGTATTGGATAATATTGTACTTCTGCCAGTGGCCACAAAAGTGTTCAGCATTGAGGTAAAACTATTTATTCATTAACTTATTTATTTATGTATTTATATATTTATTTCATACGAACGGTTAATTTGCACTTTAATTTGTCGTTCAGTTGCCAAGCCTTCGTCATCAATATGCCAAAGCATTTGCCACTTTCTGAATATCTTATTTTTGGTTGCCACTTTATAAATTTGTTGCATGCAAAAAAAAAAAAAAAAAAAAAGAAGACAAAAAAGAAGAAAAAGAAAGGAAAAAAAGGAAAAAAATACACTACTACTTATGAAATCTATGCCAATTTTACGAAGCTTTGATTTTTTGCCAAATCTAGATAGCATCCGTCGGCAATATTTCTCGGGAGTCATGATAAAGAATAGAGCAATAATGCATGGTATTTTTAAAAGCTAAAACGAGTAATAACTATAGCATTTTTAACCACGATTTTATCCAATACTATCAGTAGTCATTCAGAAGTTAAATATCAGGGAAATGCCAGAGTAGTATTAGCGGATACTTCCACGGGACGGGGAGGGAAAGGGATATAGGGTCCTTTTGTAAGTGGTTATGCACTGCCTGCCTCTTATTAAATAATGTAGTTTTAGAACTTAGGCGCCTGTGCTGCTGAACGGACAGCTTTGCGCGTGATCCGGATCATTTGCTCCAAATCTGTGGATGTGAACAGCACTAAACCTGGAAATGCTGTTGTAGGAGATCCTACTGCAACATGGACAGCTGGACATAGCAGATTGGTCTTTGAAAAGCACTTCTTTGAGAACATTTCTGACTTTTTTTGAAGAAGAAAAAACAACAAAAATAGTAGCACAAACCTTAGCAATTCAGGTAGACAGGCCTTGTATTAGTCGAACCTCTGTTTTTGTATTTACGGACATGGAGAACTATCTGTTTAATGCAAGATGCCTTGTAAATAATCCTTTGGAATTGAATATTTCTACAAGCTGTAAAGAATCAAATGAACTTATTTCTGGACTTCTGTTCCCTGGGTTTTTTCCCCCAGCATTTGAACAATGTAAAGCACAAATGACACCGGGCATTTTCTCACTTCATAATAAAGAACTAATAAGTAACTATGTATTTGTGGTCCTGTTTGTTTCAGTCACGCACCAAGAACCATCCTGTGCTGAAGCTCGAAACGTGCTGATTCAGAGCGATGCATGCAACTCGGTTAAGTAAGCGCGCAATGACGTCAGTTTGGTGACGCAAGTTTTGTGGTGCATGCAGCATACAATGTGTCAGCGCATCCCAAAAAACATTTCTGAGATACCAAACACTAATGCAATGGCTCTTCCGCAGGATTCAAAGCATGCTTTCATCTCAATTAAATCCTTGACTGACGCCTTTGTTACACATGATTGAATTTTATCCGCATTGTGTTCACAAGGAGCTCTTGAGAAAAAAGCATGTGATCAAAGAGAATCCAGCAACAGCCTCTTTTTATGGAGTGATCCCTGTATGGTTTGCCAAATATAGCAGTTGCATTACGGTTCTTAGAGTACAGTTAAGCGTTTGGCAGTGCTGCAGTGGTAACCTTGAGAGATGCAAGTGATGGAGGGAATTTGGCCGTCAGCTCTATCCAGGTCCCAGCAGAGTTCTTATCAACGAGGACTAAAGCACTTCAAAGTGCCTCCTGCTGACTGTGGCTGAACAACAGCTTCATTACTGGAGCTTTTGCTTTACATTAGCCCACCAAACGCATTACCTGCATTCCCTAATTTAAAAAGCAAAATCATTTTTGCATGCACAGGGGTGAAAATTTTTTTTTTTTTTTTTTTTTTTACAGTCATACAGCAACAAATTACACGAATCCTCCTCCAAGGTCATTTGCGAGATCTGCAGTGATTTGTGCAACTTTCTTGCACACCACTTGTCTACAATCAACATGAAATGCAACCCTTTTGACTTCTTTTATCTAATGTATTACAAATTAGTTCACCCAGAAATAAATATTTAGTGAACATTTATAACCTTTTTTTTCTCATGGGAATGGATTTGGAAAAATGTTGCATTTCATCACTTGCTCCCCAAAGGTTCCTCTGCATAAATGGATGCCGTCAGAGGCCAGACAGCTGATAAAAACACCACAATGATCCACAAGTAATCCACAACACTCCCGTCTGCAAGTCCATATCATCTAGAGGTTTTAACTTTAAAATACGAGTCCTCTGTTCATAATATTGCTTCCTCCAGTGAAAATGTAATCTGGTCTGAAGAGATATATAGACAGATCAAGCAACATTTTTTTTTTAAATTAAAACAGTTCAGAACAGTTCTAAACAAATATGGGTGGATTTTGATGTGAAAGGATAACAGAAGAATGACTTTTTTCAATGGAGGAAGTGTTATTATGGATTATGGGTATATATATTGGCCTGAAGTGATGTTTTAAATAAAAAAAATTCTTAAAGATGGATTTGTTTCATGCAGCTTTTGACTTCATAAGATGTTTATTGATGGTGGCACACATTCACTGCAGAATCATCTGTTGGTGAGCAAGTGATGTAATGCTAAATTCCTCCAAATCTGTTCTCATGAAGAAACAAATTCGTCTACATCTTGGATGGTGAGGAAAATCTCAGCAAATATTCATTTCTGGGTGAAGTATTCCTGTAAGAAAGTAAACAGAGTCCGGACTTCATACTGACTTCAGAACTTCAGAAAACATCATTTTGTATTGCGTTGAGTCGTGAAATGCCTCGACTGCATCCAATATTCATCCTCCTTTAAATTGCAAAAAATCAAGTCTCTAGGCCTACAGCCAGCTTAGTTTAGGGTAGGAAACACGTTTTTGGGAAACAGCCAAAAATGCATCTGTGCTACACTAGTTCCAATCTCACAGCAGCAGACAGGTGGTTAGAAACAAGTGGTTGAAACAAAGCATCATTGAGATATTACAAATTGAATTTGTATTTATGATGACTTTAATTGATGGGATTATAACTGCAGAGGCTTATGTATGTGTGTGTGTGAGTGTGTGTGTGTGTGTGTGTGTGTGTGTGTGTGCTCTTGTTTTTGTGACATATAAGGACACAACTCTGTATAATGACATGGGTATGACACAGGTATTACAAGGAGAGGGTGACATATGAGGACATAACATATGTCCCCATTTTTAAAACGCTTATAAATCATACAGAATGAGTTTTTTTGAGAAAGTAAAAAAGCACAAAGTTTCCTGTGAGGGTTAGGGTTAGGTGTAGGGTTGGTGTAGGGCCATAGAATATACAGTAAAACCATTACACCTATGGGATTTCCCCACTTTTCACAAAAACAAACGTGTGTGTGTGTGTGTGTGTGTGTGCGTTGCTCCACCAGAATGACTCATGAACATCAGCAGGCAGAAGGGTGAAGGAACACCACAAACCCTCCAGTCTTAAACATCTCTCCAGGATGACACACAACACTGTGTTCTGACCCTGCGTGTGTTGAGTAATACCCCTGTGACTTTCCCTGTGTCTGTTCACAACCTCCAAACCTATGACATGTGAATCATTCCGCTTCTTACTTCAAACCAATAAACTATTCAAGTAAATAAGATATTAAGTAGAAGGAACAGTTCACCCAAAAATCTGACATTGCTCATGTTGTTTTCTGTAGCATGGAATCCATTGTATTGTGTATTTGTTTCACATTAGAAGACTTAGAATTGAGTATATGGTCATATGGTTCACTGTGTTTATGTTCTCTATGGAGTTAGAAAGACATGGTCCCAAAGACCTTACCTATGCATTATGTTTCTCTGAAATTCTCATTTTGTGAGTAAATGATGACAGAAGTTTTATTTTTGGACTAACTATTTCTTTTTACTCATTCAGTCAGATGTCAGAAAACATGCCAGTATGTGTGTTTTCAATGGGAGTCAAATCCAGATGTTGCACCATGATCTACCTGGGAAACTCAAAAAAAAAAAAAAAAAACAAAAAACACTGAAGTATTGGGTCTATTCTTTATGAAATGACAATCCACCCTCTCTGTTTTCTGAATATGTGGCATTAACCTTACTGTCAATGATTCATCCATGTTTTATTTAATAATTTTTTGATCTTGTAGTTTTTGATCAGAATGCCATAACTTGATCTTCCAGTGAAATTAAAGGCTTCTCTCTAACATATGCAGGACGTCTCCGGTCATTTGCATAAACTCCGCCCCTGCATACGTTTAAATGCCACGCCCACATCTCAATATCCAATCAACAACCGAAGCATTGAACATAGTCCCACTTTACATTTTTTCTTTCAATAATCCATTACAATCAGATGTACATCACAATATAAGAAGAAAAATATATATCTACATAAAACAATATATACTATATAGCAACTGCTTGACTGTTGTTGCAAAATGTATTATATATTATTGTCCAGCTCTTCATATAAAATTATCCAACTTTATCTGCATACCTACATTATACTCGCATAAAGCAATATATATTCTACTGCTTATATTGTCACAAAAAATAAACTATATTATCACCCAGCTCTAATTAGTTAAATGTGACTAAGGCATGAATATATGAAGATATTATAAACATTAACATCACGATTTTCTGTACAGCTGCTTTGACATAATGAGTATTGTGAAAAGCGTTATATAAATAAAACTGACATTGCTACACAGCATGCAAAAATGTCATTATACACCACAGTCAGGCTCTTCCTAGTCAAAATAATCAGTAAATTGGCCCAGACTTCATGCTGTAGTCCAAATCTGGCTGCAGAGACTATATTGCATAACACTGACCTTTCTGAAACACACACACACACTGCCTTTGTGAAACAACGGAGAGTAATAATATCTCCCATTTTGATTAGGTCAGAGCAACATGTTTCACATAAAATAATATTTTATAGGAACATAAAATAAAACCTAATAAGAGATGAATGTTGGATCGGTTTCCAAACCACAGGCCTTTTCCAAAAAGGCCACGATTAGTCAAATGATTGCTTATGATATTATGGAAATGAGTCCATTAATTTGTGTAAATCAGATGTCTGTGCTGTTGACAGTTGACTGCATCTGCACGATGAGAGGCCAGTGTCAATTTCTAAGCTGGAGTGCATCGGATCAGAGAGGGCTTTTGTGACAATCACACGCCGTGTCTTATTTGTAAGCGTATCTCCTGCTGAGCTTCAGAGTATGGTTCTGCGACATCTCCAGCTCTGAGCCCGCGGATCATTATCAGTCCCTCGCTCCGAGCCGGATCTGCTCTCCTGAGGAAACATCTAATTGTGCTGCGAGGGGCAGAATCAGCAGAATCCATTACTTAAATGGGAGACAGGTGCGCTCAGGCCGGGTTTCTGCCGAGCTGCCAGGACTCTGACGTCAGAGAGTAAAACTCCCGCCGAGGCTGACCCACGCTGCTGCTTCCTGCCTGGAGAGGAAGTAGGTCTTTCACACTTCCTGCAGAGAGAGAACAGACCGCAGTGCAGACAGACTCGTGCTGTGAGTAATGTTGCAAAAACACAACAGTTTATGTCCTTCTCACCTTTGCTTACAATATACTGTATCATATTTGACCTATGAATTTCGAAAGCCTCTAAATTGTCAAAACTTTGCTGACACACCTGTCGCACACCTTCTGTCTCTGATAGTTTGGACATTTTTAGCAAGTAAAAGATCTTTTGGTGTAGTTGTACAAACATCCACCTTCAGCTCATGCTTCACGTGTCTTTTGCTGTGAAATCTGATTTTTATAAAGCAAATGTAAGTATAACTTTGATATTGCTAGTGATATATTTAAAGGTGGACTGAAGCAACCTAGTGTTACCTGATTATCCAGACATCTTGTATAAATGTGAATATCAAATATAATTCTCAGTCTTACGTTCTCAGAGTAACATTTATTCATTTATCTCTCAATCATCATTGTGTTGCCTTGCATTATATGGTTTGATCATAAAACTTGGTAAATCTCATCTTACTAAGACATATTATTAGGAGATATAGAGCGAAAACTGATATTTATTTTTTATGTAAGTATCTGCTGAACTGATGTAAAAAATCTCATTAATTTATAACAAGCTATCAGAATTTCATCACTTTTCCTCCATATTTTCACTATAACATATGAGCTACAAAAGCCTGATGCATCAATTAACATCCAAACGGTTTGTCAGGTTAAATTATAACTTTTTTATATATGTTTTAATGTAATTTCAAGATGCCTTAAAGTACTTTTGGATATTTTAGTATTTCTTAAATGCACAATAAAAATTATTTTTCAAAGTTATAAATTAAACAAAGATTAAGCACATTGAGCACATTTTACAAGCAAATGCTATTTCAGCCTTTCTGCTTCGAAAATGTCATGTTTAATTCAGTATTCTTCTACAATCGTTGTAATTATGTTAAATTCACTAGCGATTTCTGAGTGAAAATGGTTTAGACACCAGATTTTTAATTTCAGCAGTGTGTTAGTTTTAGTTTCGGAGAAGACAGAATGTTTGTTTGCAGTTTATTGTTTGCGTGTTTATCTCTCACAGATCTGGGTGTGCTGATGACATCACACCTTCTCAAGCAGCTGATTGGCGGTTCGACCTCACAGTTTGACACTCTCTAAACACTCCGTCTACACACATTCATTCATTCATTCACTCCGATCTCTTTTCCATCCATCTCGTGTTCACCACCAGACAGAGGAAGCACTTAACATTTCATAAATGTGTTTGAATCAACCTTTAACAAGCCGTTACTCACACACGTGTCTGACAGAAAAGCCACTTTCCAAAGGGCAAGTGCAGTAGCTGGACAAATATTTCCAAAACCACAAGAAATGCTTTGCATGTGTGTGTGTGTGTGTGTGTGTGTGTGAGAGAGAGAGAGAGAGAGAGAGAGAGAGAGAGAGAGAGAGAGAGAGAGAGAGAGCGAGTGAGGGGTGATGTTGACCCACTTTGGCTGACATGCAGCAAGCGTCTTGCCAGGCAGCTCAGGAGATGCACGTTTCTGTAAAGCCCCCTGTGTTTCCCCTTCGGAGGACAGCAGGGTGACGGTGCGAACCCAGACTCTGCCTCCTCCTCCCTGAGATCAGCTGAAATCATCCCTGGATTCCAGCCTCCTGATTGGCTGTTCGAGGCTCTGAGTAAGACTTCACAATTAGCCCGGAGGGGCCGCATGAGAAATCAGCCTGAAATGGCAACGTGTCTTACTGACTTACTCTTAAGAGTGTGTGCAGAATGAATGGAAAAACAAAAAAACTTAAACAAATGCAAATTATTTTTAAGGTCTTTGGTCAGAAATAAATAATTGAGTATTAATTTTAATGTTAAAATGTGATGGCTGTATATACATATTAGTACTTTTATTTTGCACAGAGGCATTAAAATTGATCAAAGGCCACAGTAAAGACATGCATAATGTTACAAAAGATTTATCTTTCAAATAAATGCTGTTCTTTTGAAATTTATATTCATCAAATAATAAATAAAAAAAATAAAAAAAATGTGTCAGTTTCCACAAAAATATAAAGCAGCTCAACTGTTTTCAACACTGATAATAATCAGAAATATTTCTTGAGCAGTGTATTAGAATGATTTCTGAAGATCATGTGACACTGAAGACTGGAGAAATAATGCTGAAAATACAGCTGTGCATCACAGTAATTAATTACATTTTAAAATATGCTACACTTGAAATCACTTATATTAAATTGTAATAATTTTTTATCAGTTTTACATTATAAATGCAGCCTCGGTGAGCAGAAGATACATCTTTCACAAACATTACAAATCTTACCAACCCTACATTTTTTTATCTTTTCTTCTGGTGTCATCAGTGACTCTAATTTTACAACCATACAGTACATCATATAAAGACACTTCTATTGCTCGGAGAGTGTGTGTATGTGGGTGTGTCTGATTCACATTTCACCTCAAAATATAAATAAATATGTTGTTTTTTTCTATTTTTAGGACTGTTTTCAATGCAATATTATTTTTATGACAAGCAAGCCCATTCTCCTCCCAAAAATTCTAATTATTATAATGCATCTGGACATTTTACTCTTATGATCATTTTAAACTGCATCACAGTAATGAGAATCTAATGAGGATCACTAACAGTAATGAGAAATACAAATAAAACTAAATGTCCAAACACATTACTTTAAAGAGATTTAGAAGGTAAAATGTTCAATTGACATTAAAATACTGTTACAGTGCAAAACTAGATTTAATGTTCTCAAAAATATGCTTTATTGTATTCTTGAGATGTTTGCATTTTTGAATTTTGTTTGTAGGTAAAACTATCACTACCAGTCATAAAAATTACAAATAAAAAGGTCTGTATAAATTAAATGACTGTGAAAAATAACCACAACAAATGTAATAATAATAATAATAATAATAATAATGTCACAATGCAATGCAAAATCTTGATTTAAAATATGCTTAATTGTCTTCACGCTAAATATTTTAGTAGTTGTTTGTGAGAAACTGTGACAATAATTGACAATACTGATAATAAAAAAAAAAACTCAAAAGAAAATGTCCTGATCCATTACAGTAAAAAGATTTTGAAGGTAGAATATTTAATAAAAAAGTTAAAACAATTTCACAATGGAAAAAAAATCCTTCATTTTCTTAATGCAAAATGCGTTTTTTTTTTAAGGTAAAACAATTATTGACAATTATGAGAATTACTAATAAAACTCTACAGTAAAATGTCCAAACACATTAAAGATTTTTTTAAGGGAAAATTTTAATCATCTTTAAAAAATGAATAAAACTGTCATAATGGAAAAGAAATAAATCATTTTCTTATTTCAGGGAAACCATCATTTACAATAATGAGATACGAAATAAAAGTCAAAATTAAAATATCCTCACACATTACGGTAAAGAGACATAGAGGAGAAAATGTTTAATGGTTATTGACATCAATTAATCAATCACAAAAAAAAGTTCCTATAAATGCTTAATTTTCTTTATGCAAAATATTATTTTGTATTTTTATTTAATTTTGGGGGTGAGACAATAAGCAGACTTTTTTTTCAAGTAGTATGTCCAGACACATTACAGTAAAGAGATTTTTAGATTATTTTAGATTTTAAAATACAGAAAATATTTTTTTAAATATTTTTTTTTTAAGTGCAAAAATGTAAAATCTTAATGTTCATTAAATGATTTTTAATAGTATTGTTTTTTATTATTTAGTTTCTGGGTTGAAACGTGACCTGGCTGTGCATGTTTTCACCCAGAGATTCACCCAGGAGCATTTTAAGTGTTTCTATGTATAAGTGTGTGTGTGTGTGTGGCATTGGTTTGGGCATGTCGCTGACACCCGGACGTCCCCTGAGGCAGCGGGAGCTGATTAGCTCGTGGTTAGGGGCAGTTGAGCTGTAAGGCGCGCTGAGGTTATGAGTGAGTTTTTAGCTGTGTGTGTGGGAGTGTTATTATAGCACTCGGCTCTGGCAGGGGAAGCAGAGAAAATGTGCAAAACATACGCCTTCTCTCGCTCTCTCTCTCGCTGTCTGCCTGTCTCTTTCAGTCTCTCTCACTCTCTCTGGCTTTTCTAAACAAAGCAGGTGATTCAGTCGAGTCATCCAGAGGTTAAAAACATGGCACGGCTCTTCTGAGCATGTCACCAAGATGGAAACCTCATGAATATTCAGCGGGAGCAGCAACAGTGTGCTTTGATCTGGAGCTGCGGCTCAGTGATTCTCTGTTTAAAGAAGCGCAGTGTGAAGGTGTCTGTCTGAGGAAAGGAAGCAGGCCGCTCGTACAGTCAGTGGAAAGCACTAAACGAGTGTGTGGGCACATGCACAGATCGTGCGTTCCTGTCGGTGTCTGTGTAATTTCCACACTGGATCCGTAGGCCGATCGCCTGCTTTATTCACAAGCCTCTCGTGTAAGAAACGAGGCCATAGGAATTACAAATCACAATGGAGATCTCTTTACAATCACATTATTTCAAAAACAAATGAGCTGAGCTAGATAAGCCAATCCCAGAATGCATTGCAAGCTCAAGATGGCAGATGAGTCAACAGAAATGCTGGTTATTTCATTAAATATGAAAAAAGTAGTAATATAATCTAATTTAAATTGACTTTTTTCACACAGCTAATCTATTATGTTACCAAACACTGCTAGAAATGTAAAAGAAACTATGTGAGACCATCAGAACCAATGTGCATTTATGCTAATAGGCTATGTAGCTTATATTTACATTTATGTATTTAGCAGATGATTTTTCCCAAAGCGACATACAATAGAAAAGTAAAAACGATTGTAAGAGCCAAATACATAATTCCAGGTTAATAAGACAATTACATTAGGAAGCAAGCTGCTTTTTATTTATATTTTGAATTAGCTTTTATTTTTATTTAGTCACTTTTCTCTTAATATTCTCATTTTGTCATCAACATTTCTAATTTTCAGTTCAGGTTTATCATCTTATATTTATATTTTATTTTGCTTCAGCTTTATTTCAGTTAACACAAATGCTTTTAATTGATTTTCCCCGCTGTATCAAACAGATTTTTGAAGATTTGTAAATGAACTCATAAGTGCAGAGAATCAATGAAGAAGAAAAAATGTTCACAGTCATTATTCTCAGTTAAAACCACACTGTATAAAACCTTGGTTCAAACAAATACAGATTTGTGAAAACAGAAACAAAAACACAAAATTAAATGGCCTATATATATATATATATATATATATATATATATATATATATATATATATATATATATATATATATATATATATATATATATATATATATATACTAAAATATGTCTCAAAATATATGTATGTACATATATTCTCTATTCTTATACATTTCTGGAAATATACATTTAAAATAAATCTTCCAAAACATGCAAAAAATGGCTGAAAAATATATTTGCAAAAATGCTTCAAAATATGTTTACCCAAAGAAAGACTGTAAATGTATTTTTCTTGTCCCTGAAATACATTTAGAAATATATTTTGAAACATGAAGGTTGAAACTAAATAGGTTTTCTATTTCAAATATATATTTCATTGAGCTTCACTGTTTACCATATATTTCAAATGTTTTGTGATTTATTTATTTATGGGATTGCATACACAGACAATGTATTACTATATAGAACTATATATATATATATATATATATATATATATATATATATATATGTATATATATATATATATATATATATATATATATATATATATATATATATATATATATATATATTCTACTACTAACAAAAATGACAAAACCAAATAAAATGATATAATATTTTTCTATATTTTTTCCAGCATCAAATAATCTGAGCTGCTCCACACTCATTTTATACCGTGGTTCTGTCCTCTTAATGTATGTCAGACTCATTTGTGTCTGTTTTTATTTCCCCTGAGGAATTTTATGTTCACTGAAACACAACTGAGACTTCCAGAGCTCTGAAAGAGCAACCTAGGAGCAAATAATCATCTCCTGTGGGTGATGACGGTGCACAGACACTGATTAGTCTGTTTCACAGCATTTCCTCATTTCATTGGTCTTGTACGGTTTAAAGCTTTCAGAAGTGCTCAGATCACCTGTAGACGACTCAACAATCATCCTCGCTTCCTTTGGGAGCTCTCGGTTGAGGCTGTGTCCGGTCTTTATTGAAGTCCTGCTGGCGAGACTCAAACGAATCAAACACAGAGCTCGTCTGCTGTGGGACAAGCCACTGCTCGCTCTCAGACGCTCACTAAAGCGCCTGACGTGAGGAACGTCTGAGAGGAGCCAAGTGTGCCATCTGTTGAGATGTGCTGCGTCATCGGGAAAAATAATTAAAGAATCAGGCAGAAACATGTGACTGGAAAAGGCTTTTCTGTTTGCTCGTCGCCTGTCTTCAAACCAGCCTGACGACTGGCACAGACTTACCGGGACAAACTCACCCGAGATCAATAGAGAGGAAAGAACAGGGTCTGGGGAGGACAGGGGCATGTGTCATTCAGCTTCATGACATTATCGGATTTAAATGCATTTTTTATTTGTAGTTTCCTCCGCTTGACCTTAAAGATGCATCTTTATTATGGGAATGGTTTATCAAAATCTTCCGGCAAAATGAAAAATGATGGAGCACATCACAGCAGGAATAAAATGATAGAATGATAGATGGATAGATAGATAGCAATTGCAATTGCAATGATATTTCACAATAATACTGATTTTAGTGAATGATCAAATAAATGTTGAGCAGCAGAGACTTCTTGTAAAGACTAAGGAAAAGCGATCAGAGATGTTTTGGTGGTGTATGGGAAAACATTTCCAGGGCGGCTTTGTGAGAGCTTTGTTTCCTTTGTGACTGATTGACTGATCGAGTTTTACAGAGAGACACTGGATATTATGTAACTGTGTCTTGATGGATAGCACTCATGTTAGTAAGGTTATCTCAAGGTGAGACTAAACCATGAAGGAAACTGAAAATCTGACACAACCAGCAGACTAAAGAAAAACACACACACAACAAAACTGTATTTAGATGATCATGATTTAGCAGTGCAGGCTTAGCTCTGCATGTGTTTTTAGCTGTATGCAGCTTTATTCATCAGCGAAGACATGAAGATCCAACACCTGACACTCCTTTAATTATCCTGAGATCTTTTTCACAGGAGCAGTCAGCTTTGGCAGATATCAGTATCAGATTTGTATGTCTGTTTGACAGAAGCATTTCAAGGACTTACCATCAACATTGCAAACTGACAGTTTTACTGCGATCGTAATGCTGGTCTGTTCTTCAAGTGTTCCAGGCTCATTAATGAGTCTGTGATTGATATATTTATAGCTGGACGTCCTTGAGCATGCTGCCGGGTGGTGTTGAAGAAATGATTAAAAATTCACACGTAACAAAGAAGCAGATCTCCCGAGGCTGTTAATAAATGCAGCACAGACTGAGAAACACTTTCACTGTCCTGGAGCAAGATTTTATAGTATTTATGAAGCATGTTTACATCATTTATGTCTATAGAAGTGAAAGAATGTGTCATTATCCAATACATCATCATGCATGTATCAGAGTATCTTTACAAATACAACACCACACACCGTTTTTATGCATCAGAGACACAGTGGAAAATTAAATTATTTATGCTAAATAATTTTAATATAAAAAGTATTCAAATATATTTAAAAGTATTATTTTAATATGATTTAATCATTTTGCTACAGCATGTAATCAGTTTGATTGGCAGGTACTGTTTGGAGCGCATCACATGTGTCAGACAACTGGAACAAGCACAAACACTGAAGATGACCACATGTGGTTTGTTCTGCAAAAACAACACTGCTGCAAACATCTTAAGGTGTAGTGAGAAGGAAAGTGTGTGAGAGAAACTGGTGCTCTTTCAGCATTTTCCCAACCAATCGATTCAACAGTCCCTGATGAGGGCGATCAGGCACATCGTGCTCATTGCTGCAGAGATGCACACACACACACACACACACACACACACACACACACACACACACACACACACACACACACACACACAGCTCTGATGCATGTTCACAGGCATGGTTTACATTATCGTGTGCAATCCTTTTAAAATGTGCAACCTGCAGAAAATGTATTTCATCTGCAGAAGGTGCAGAATATGTTTGTGGTATCTGATCCTGAACGAAACCCCTTTCAGATGTTTTGGAGATTTGGTTGAAAATGACCTTCGGAGCCAAAAACACTTCTACTAAAGATGGATTATGAGGAGCCATGAAAGTCAATAAGCAGCAGTAAAGAGCAGAAGTGTGTCAACAACTGTACATGCATCAATGACCTTTGACCTGACCTCCCTGACTCAAAGATGAGCAGATGGTTAGGAAGATGGACGGACAGACGGACAGTTAGATAGATAGATAGATAGATAGATAGATAGATAGATAGATAGATAGATAGATAGATAGATAGATAGATAGATAGATAGATAGAGACAGCTGATGTCCTCAAGGGTCTCAGAACATAGTCTCCTTCAATTACAGTCTGGCCGAGTGCTGTACAATGAACGAGTGCATTAGGATCAACTCAGAATGGACTCTCCTCTGTCTGTTCATCCTGTGCTTTCTGCAACTTGAACCTGACGCATTAGAGCAGACTGTCAGCTTTCCACTGACGTTAGCTCAAATAGCTCAAATAACTCCGCTGTCTGAGGCAAGTCCATCGATCCCCGGGCTTCTCGTCCATTATCCACCCTCCAGCCACGCACTGACATCCTCACTTATTTCATGTTGTTGTGTCTTATCTGAATCATTTGTAAAGAGAGTAATAAAATCACATTGTGCGCTAATATGTGGAGCGTTCTGCTATTAAAAATAGTACAATAAAAGATGAGGGAATCTAATCCAGCTCTCCTATGGAGCACTGAGCGTGTGTGAGAGAGAGCAGCATCTCGAGTGAGGTTCAGGGGGACTGTAATAGTGTCATGTGTCATTAGAGGGAGAGTCAGGTTTAATTATGGCAGGAAAGATAAAAGCAGTCAAGCAGCTCTTGGGAGGGTTTCCACCAGTCTGTCTAGAGTTTATCACAGGTTCAAAGTATCTCTGTATCTCTCTCTCTCAAAGAAAATTACACTTTAACATCATTTTCCGGTGCACCACCATAACATCCTTCTGGCTGTATTTACACTACAAGCACTAATGTCTAAAGCCCATAATTTAACACACATCCCATTTTTTGTCCCTGGTTGCATGTTGGACTACTTAAAGATGAGAAATGTAATTTTAGAGAGAGACAGACAGACAGACAGACAGACAGACAGAGACAGAAAGACAGATAGACAGAACCTGTCTGAAAACAGTCCGTTTTTTTTTTAATACACGTACTTCACTACAGAAAACAAGCTCAAAGATTCTATTTGACATATTAGGTTTTTCATGGTAGAATTCAAACACCGTGTGTATGACATGAGGGCGAGAATATGACGACAGAAGTGTGTTTCTCTCTTTAAGATCCTCTCTACTAATGGAATTACTGGACAGACTCTGCAACTCTCAGCTCATAAACAGACAGGAGATCCAGTTTCTTAGCATCTGTCATTCACTCGCTGGGCTTTTAGCAGAACACCATTTTTAATATCCTCTCCACGCACCTTACATGTGTGAGAGACGTTAAGCTGAACCCTGTCAGCCCCACACACACACACACACACACAGCTGCTGCGGCGGCTTAATCAGAACATTTACAGTCAAGTGGCTCAAGCTAATTCACCTTAATAGCATGTCAAGAGCATTTTTACATGAAATATTCCCCAATTCTGCAGGCGTTCCACAGCGTGTTAATACGGCTGTCCTGCCTGCAGAGCGAGATTGAACACGGTCTTTATCAAGGCACAAAGGCTCTTTAGGCTGACGAATAGATACTCGCAGCGCTTCTGCACAATTTCCCTCTGTTAATTGTGTTATTCAAAGGAAAGAAGAGTAATGACCGAATCTCTGCGCTCCTCCGACTCATTTCTCTGCTGGCTTGTTGTGGGATCGGTTTTCTCTAGTCTCTGCTGTGCTTTCTTTCCTTCTCTTTCTCTCTATTAAACGTAAACTGTGTAATTTTTGTGCCACTATATCAGCAAACAGAATTATAAAACTACTGATTGTTTTCAAGGAGCTTCTTCATGTTTACTCCACAGATACAGTACGCCTACATCACACTCATGCTATTGCCGCAACAAAACTAGACTACAATCAAATTAGGTTGCTTGGGTGTTAAATACATTGTATTTTATATATGCATGTAAAATACTTTACTGCTATACACATCGATATTTATTTGTGCTCATAAATTTGATAAAAAATGGCTGGTAACAAGAAGACTTCTACGGAAGTTTGTTTTCACCAAAAAAGGGGTAAAAATAATGTTACATGCAACGTTTTGTGAGTTATTAGTTATGTAGAACTGTCGAGATGAGACAGAAGAAATCATTGTATAGAATAAGATTCCAATTATAAAAACCAATTGCAAAATAAACACAGGCAGTTGTGAGAAAATAAAAACTGTGAGAAAACATTGCAATTACTTTAATTCATTCATTCATTCATGTATTCATACATTCATTCATTCTGGGGGGAGGAGGGTGCAAGATATAAAGATATAAACTCCGAAATGGAAAACAAAAATAAATAAAATAAATCTAAATTGTTAGATGTAAGCTGAGAAATTATTCTAGGGATTTGAGAAAAAACTGACAAACTGCAAGATGTAAACTCTGTGTAGTAAAAGCACGATTATGACTTTATAACTTGCAAATGAGAAACAAACTCACAATTCTGATTTTAAAAAAAAATCAGAATTGTGAGATAAAAAGTTGCAATTACATTTTTGATTTTGTGGATTCTGTGGCGGAAACAAGCTTCCATAGATTTCTGAGCTGGTCAGATTCAAGGACGGATCTGAGATTTCTCAGTAAACAGATCCGGCTCGGAGCAGGTCAGATGTCAAGATCAGATTTCAACAGGTCAATTTCAGCAGGTTAGTTACAGTAAGTGCAGAAAGAGGAAGTGTCATGTTAACAGACAGGAAGAGAGGATGCTACAAAACATCTGAACTCTGCATTAATTTTTGTGTATTCTGTTTTGTGGACACACACACAAACACTGGCTGAAGCTCTATTATAAGTTGTTACTCAGAGAGGCCTGAGCCCATAAATCGCCCTGACTAGTGAAGACATCTCTCTTTCTCGCTCTCTCAGCAGGAGATCCTTTTAAGATTTACTGTGTCCCAGAATGAGAGAGAGGCTCGCCCGAAATAGTGATTCACAGCTGATAGTGCATGTTCACTTTAAAGAGTTAGTTCAACCAAAAATATATAATCTGTCATCATTTACTCACTTTCTCATTGTTCTTTGGTGAAAATGGTTGTTTGTTTCCATGCAAATAGTATGGATGGGATCAGAAAGACTCAAAAATGATGCAACATGCCATGGAAGTATCATAACAGTAATCTATATGACTCACACGCTATTTACAAATATTTTGAAGTCAAATGATGCTTTGTGTGATGAAAATACTGAAATTTCACGATTTACTCACTGATCTTCTTTTCCACTGAGCTATTAACCTCAATCTGTTGAGCTGTGATTGGTTCATTAAATCAGAAGTTTTGAATAGGCTCAGTCTGATTCATGAACTCATTTAGACTGGTTTTTTTTTTCTTCATTTCCATTTCAAGATTTTCATCAGAGCATTATATGACTCATATAGACCAAGTCTTGATACTTTTATGGTGCATATTCTTGTAATTCAAGAACATTTTAGATAACAACAGTTAGATCATTTTCACTGTAAGTCAGAGTATTTTACCATATAGTATTTGTTTGTTCATAGCTGATATGTTTTTGATTTTTTAAATTGCTTGGCAACAGATACAAATGCTCAGAAATCTATGAGCCATTCAGTTCTCAAGAACGTTATTAAAATACAGTGTCTATACGGCAGAGCAAATATCTGAAATGTAATAAAAACCCTAGAGCTGCAGGGCTCATTGTTAGAAGTGAGAAACCATGGTTGTGAACCAAAAAATGATTTCTTTGGTCAATTGAAATGTGTCACTTTAACAATGATGATTGTCTATATCACATACACAAAGACATGTTTAATAGTGCTTACTGGAACTCTATAATCAGACAAACTACAGCAAGATAATCAGACAAACATTGCAGACATTAAAAAAGTCATACAAATCAGACAGTCTTGAACATTATTATAGAACATGATCATAAGTCAGTCTAAACCCCTATTATAAAACCTACAACACTGTATTCAGTCTAGAACTATACATGTAGAAGACCTAGAACACTATAATAAAAAACTAGATTAGACAACATTATCAGATAGACTAAACTACAACATCATAATCAGAAGGACTAAACTATAGTATTAGACAAACTATAACATTATCAGACAGACTAAAATACAACATTGTAATCACACAGGCTAAACTATACTATCAGGAAAGCTATAACATTATCAGACAGACTAGACTGCAACATTATATTCAGAGAGACTAAACTAGTATCAGACAATCTATAACATTATTAGACATTAAACTCTAGGATTAAACAAACTATAACATTATCAGACAGGAAAAAAAACTACAACATTATAATCAGAAAGAATAAAATCCAATACTAGACAGACTACAACATTATTAGACAAACAATAATATAATCATTTAAAAACCCTAAAATCTGACAAACTAAAGTTATGCAAACCAGAACATTGCAATTCTAAATCAGACACAAAAGAAGCCGATAACAACACATCTTAAAACCCTATAATACGGATTCATCAGAATCCTATTATCAGACACTACCAAACCCTATAATCAGACACTGGGACCTCAGGATGTGAAACAGGCATCATCTCTCTCAGACACACCTGCAGCAGAGCAACACAGGTCAAAGAGCCAGAGATGTTTTATATAAAGTGCTTTTATAACCTTTAAAATATCTGATTCTTTGCCAATGCTCTCAGAGCAGCAGAAGCCAGATGAACAGAGAGGACAGTACATGCAATTAAATTAAAGAGAAAAAGAATTATTGATCCACAGAGTTTGCAGTGCGAGACACAGCAGGACAATGTGTCGTTCATTTGTCTCGAAACCACACCGCAACATGCAAGATGAGAGCTTTCCTGAGGGCCAATTTACTCTCATCTGCTCCTGTATGTGTGTGTGTAAGTATGTGGGTTGTGCTGACAGTTAATATCCTTCTTTTAAGAATATGGTTCTGCGGTACCTGGAATCGATTACAGGAGGACGACGACAGGCGACGCTCCTCACAGGAAACTGCTGCATTCCCTGGGGCCTCTTACACTCACTGCCTGAAAAGTGCTGAGCACATGGAGCCGCACTGAAACAGAGCATCTCCTCAACTATCTCTCTACCGTCTCCAGGATGGAGCAGGTCGTGCAAACCGGACCTCAGAGAGATGAAAACGACAACAATGAAAGGATTCAAATTACATCCGCATCCTTTATCTTCCTCCAGCTGACAGCGTTGAGTTTGCAGCATTTGCACTGATTCCTGAAAACTAATTAGGAAAAACATAATGCTTTCATGAGTCATTCATCATGAGCGCTATTGTGCTGGGGAAGCTGCTTTGAAACTGTAATGTGTCAAGCTACAAGCTTCTCGCAGACTGAAGCAGTTAAACAGGTCAAGCTAGCGTTTGAGTAATTAGTTATCAACTCTACAAGCTGCTGACAAAACATTAAAGCTGTTTAAAGGGGAAATATGCATTGAGAAAGAGTTTAATACGTGCTGCTGCAAATATTTTGCTACAAAAAAAATCCTTCACATTAAGCATTTTTGAATGTATAAATCAGACTTTGCAATGCTACATAAGAGAAAAGAGCTTATGAAAGCATTTCTTTACCTGTAAAGCTACAGATACAAACATTAAAGTTAAAAGTTCAGTCTAAACAGAAAAACCAATCACAGCGCCCCATTCCACGCACTCTAGACAGTAAAAACCAATCACAGCGCCCCATTCCATGCACTCTAGACAGTAAAAACCAATCACAGCGCCCCATTCCACGCACTCTAGACAGTAAAAACCAATCACAGCGCCCCATTCCATGCAGTCTAGACAGTAAAAACCAATCACAGCGCCCCATTCCATGCACTCTAGAATGTAAAAACCAATCACAGCGCACCATTCCACACACTCTAGACAGTAAAAACCAATCACAGCGCACCATTCCACACACTCTAGACAATAAAAACCAATCACAGCGCACCATTCCACACACTCTAGACAGTAAAAACCAATCACAGCGCACCATTCCACACACTCTAGACAGTAATGGCGGTGCTCTAAATATACCCGGCATCCTAGTTTTCCTCATCTACTTTGTACTTTGGGATCAACAAACAAGGGCTGCAAGATAAATAACATGTGATTGTCATGCGCATCTCATCAGTAATAGTACCAATAAATCTCCATCACGTGCTTTCAGATGGAAATTATTCAGATACATTTAATACACAGAGCCTTGGATCACTGACAAGCTACGCTATATCACTCTCATTAGATGAAGCACATTCGATTATGAACATAGCTTGTCATTGTTAGTATTTTGTTTATACAGCACTTAGCACTAGTCAACTAAATGAGTGTAACATGTCAAAGATGAATGCACTTTTGGAAGTTGAATGTAAGGAAAATGTCATTTTAGAATTTCTGTAGTCTACTGTGATGTTGTTTATGTTCTTATTCATGATGAAATTTTATTTTATTTCTGTAATTAATTTATAGCATTAACAAGATGACCCATTGAATTCATTTTTGGAAGTGATGACTGATGAATGTATTTTTAGTCCAGTGCCTGTATATAAGATTAGTATTGTCCAAGTTCAGAGGCTGTCATATGTGGATCAACTTACTATGTTGTGTATTTTCATCAGTTTCAATATGAAAAATAACTTCCATATTGATTCAATGGCTTTATTGCACTTTTAGAAAAATTGCATTTTGAGTGTTATATATATATACAGTACAGACCAAAAGTTTGGACACACCTCATTCAAAGAGTTTTCTTTATTTTCATGACTATTAAAATTGTAGATTCACACTGAAGGCATCAAAACTATGAATTAACATGTGGAATTATATATGGAATTATATACATAACAAAAAAGTGTGAAACAACTGAAAATATGTCATATTGTAGGTTCTTCAAAGTAGCCACCTTTTGCTTTGATTACTGCTTTGCACACTCTTGGCATTCTCTTGATGAGCTTCAAGAGGTAGTCACCTGAAATGGTCTTCCAACAGTCTTGAAGGAGTTCCCCGAGAGATGCTTAGCACTTGTTGGCCCTTTTGCCTTCTGTCTGCGGTCCAGCTCACCCCTAAACCATCTGGATTGGGTTCAGGTCCGGTGACTGTGGAGGCCAGGTCATCTGGCGCAGCACCCCATCACTCTCCTTCTTGCTCAAATAGCCTTTGATGCCTTCAGTGTGACATAGTCATGAAAATAAAGAAAACTCTTTGAACGAGAAGTTGTGTCCAAACTTTTGGTCTGTACTGTATATATATATAAATCTTTGAACATCAAAACCTGAATTTTTTATGTTATTATAACCTAAAGATGCAATGTGAAAGTATGAAGTGAAAAGTGTAAGTCGTGACATTTGTCAAGTATGGTAACCTATACTCTGAATTGGTGCTCTGCATGTAACCCATCCAAGTGCACACACACAGCAGTGAGTAGGGAACACACACACACCATGAACACACAACCGGAGCAGTGGGCAGCTATTTGCTCCAGCCCCCGGGGAGCAATTGGGGGTTCAGTGCCTTGCTCAAAGGCACTTCAGTCATGTGTATTCAGGGTAGACAAGAGCACTGTTCATTTACTCCCCCCACCTACAAGGTGGCCAAATGGTTAGAGAATCGGACGTGTAACCCTAAGGTTGCAGGTTCAAGTCTCAGTGCCGGCAGGAGATGTAGGTGGGAGGAGGTGGGGGTTGTGGACAGTGCTCTCTTCTCAATTGCTCCCCGGGTGCTGAAGCAAATAGCTGCCCACTGCTCCGGGTATTATATATATAGTTGTAACCTTTTGTAACACAGTTTTAGTTAGACTCTCCCCTACACAGTTTTATGGTTAAAAAAAAAAAAAAAAAAAAAAGGCAGAAAACAGTTATTCAGGAAAATAAAACCCTTGAGGCACATTAGGCCCACCCAGAATCCAATCCGACAGAAACTCATCAGATTTCCACAGGGTTCAAACCATTCACAAACTCACATACTGTACATCCCACACTCCCTATGTGTTTATTCCATCTTTTTGGTTACTCTGAATATGTTTTCATCTTCAGTTATGATTAGCCCTCTCAGCTACACATTTTATATGCATTCTGAAACATCATGCTTCAACGTTTGACAAGTAACCAACTAAAAGTATTAATGCTACTAACATTATATTTTCCAGAAGTGTGACTGCAGCTGCTTAAAAAGAGTGCAGCTGTTCCAATAATAAACTACTTTTTCCTGTAAGAATATAATGTTGCATCACTGTTTTTATATCACACTGTATTACACAAAGTCTTAGAGTACAGCAAATGTTTTCTCTGCACTCTCTGTCATTGTTTTATGCTACAAATACTGCTCTTAAATCATGGAATTATATATTATATTGCATTGTTATACTATTGAAACTATACTATTAAAACCAAGTTTCTAGCATTTGTAAAACTGCATTTTTCCATCTCAAAAATATATCTTAATTACGGCCTATGCTCTCAATGTCAAATGCAGAAATGTAAATCCATGCATTTATGACCTCAAGGTTAGATTATTGTAATGCTTTATTGGGTGGTTGTTCTGCACGCTTAGTAAACAAACTACAGCTAGTCCAAAATGCAGCAGCAAGAGTTCTTACTAGAACCAGGAAGTATGACCATATTAGCCCGGTCCTGTCAACACTGCACTGGCTCCCTATCAAACATCGTATAGATTTTAAAATATTGCTTATCACTTATGAAGCCCTGAATGTTTTAGCACCTCAGCATTTGAATGAGCTCCTTTTACATTATAAAGCTCTACGTCCGCTACGTTCTCAAAACTCAGGCAATTTGATAATACCTAGAATATCAAAATCAACTGCGGGCGGCAGATCCTTTGCCTATTTGGCGCCTAAACTCTGGAATAACCTACCTAACATTGTTCGGGAGGCAGACACACTCTTGCAGTTTAAATCTAGATTAAAGACCCATCTCTTTAACCTGGCATACACATAACATACTAATATGCTTTTAATATCCAAATCCGTTAAAGGATTTTTAGGCTGCATTAATTAGGTAAACCGGAACCGGAAACACTTCCCATAACACCCTATGTACTTGCTACATCACTAGAAGAATGGCATCTACGCTAATATTTGTCTGTTACTCTCTTATTCCGAGGTCACCGTAGCCACCAGATCCAGTCTGTGTCCAGATCAGAGGGTCACTGCAGTCACCCGGATCCAGTACGTATCCAGACCAGATGGTGGATCAGCACCTAGAAAGGACCTCTAATGCCCTGAAAGACAGCGGAGACCAGGACAACTAGAGCCCCAGATACAGATCCCCTGTAAAGACCTTGTCTCAGTGGACCACCAGGACAAGACCACAGAAAACAGGAGTTTCGGTTCCTTGCCGCTGTCGCCTCTGGCTTGCTTAGTTGGGGACACTTCATCTACAGCGATATCGTTGACTTGATTGCAAATAAATGCACAGACACTATTTAACTGAACAGAGATGACATCACTGAATTCAGTGATGAACTGCCTTTAACTATCATTTTGCATTATTGACACTGTTTTCCTAATGAATGTTGTTCAGTTGCTTTGACGCAATGTATTTTGTTTAAACCGCTATATAAATAAAGGTGACTTGACTTGACTCTTGTTTTTGCTGTATTTTGGATCAAACAAATAAAGACTTGGTGAGCAGAAGGGAATTCTTTTAAATCATTAAAACTTTTACTGTTCAAAAAGGTTTGACTGGTAGTGTACATTTGATAATATATAAATATATGACCTTCAATGCTCTTATTGTACTTCTATTTTTAGCTACTTTATTGTTATAGTTTTTCAATATGGTTGCTTGAATGTTGTTTAACTACTTTAAATTGAGTAGCTTGACGAACTACATTTCTACATTTATAAAATATAAAAATGTGCATTTCTTAATGACCTTTAAACTTTTGAGTGTTTAATTTGTCAATTACTCTATTTTATTAAAATATATTAAAATATCAACTCGAGGGAACAAATGAAAAACGAACGAGTCTTAATAAAAGCTCGTAACTCTTCTACTCTCTCGTCTTCATTGATCACATTGAGGATGGTCTCCTAGATTAATTAGACTCAGATGAACTGATTGGAGGTTTGTTTTCACATGTAGGCCGATAGATATATCTTCATTAAACCTCATTTTCTAAGTCAATTAAAGTGACTCACGAGACACTCACAGATGTCACCAGCGTTTTTAATTCCTATGAATATCCACTTATCTATTAACCAGAGCGAGCTCATCTTGACAAATGCGTCTCTAGTCGCTAAACTGATAAATAAGCAGAAATCAGCTCGAGTAAAAATGATTATCATTGAAATCAGACGATGAAGATCCTCTCAGTCCGCAGGTGGTTTCATTTCTCCCTCTGTGACAAGGGCGACATCAATTACAGGAATCACGGCAAATTTATTCCCTCACCGTGCCTTCACTCGCTGAGTCGCTATTGATTAGAAACAAAATGGAGACATTCAATTATGGGTAATTGGGTTTGATTAACATATGCAGTACACGGTTTGCGCTCCACAGGGACGAGTCGTCTACAATCAGACACTTGTGACCCGAGCGGTGCATTGATCAAACACGGCACTAGTGCAGGATGTGCTCACGGTTCACCTGAAGAATACACTGCGACCAGGTCGAAGAACTCAAGATGGATGTGAACCTGTGATTGAACTGGACACTAATGTAAGGATTTTAAAGCTTCACAGTCTAAGCTTCACATAAAAACAGGGGTTTTCAAACTTCAAGGTTCCCTAAATGTGACCCTGGAGCACAAAACCAGTCTTATATATACTGGGTATATCTGTAGCAATAGCCAAAAAAAAAAAAAAAAAAAAAAATTATATATATATATATATATATATATATATATATATATATATATTATGCCAAAAATCATTAGGATATTAATAAAAGACCATGTTCCATGAATATATGTTGCAAATGTCCTACTGTAAATATATCAAAACTTCATTTTTGATTAGTAATATACATTGCTAAGAAATATATTTGGACAACTTTAAAGATGATTTTCTCAGTATTTAGATTTTTTTGCTCCCTCAGATTCCAGATTTTCAAATAGTTGTATCTTGCCATTGTCTGACCCTAATAAACCATAAATCAATAGAAAGCTTATTTATTCAGCTTTCAGATGATGTATAAATCTCAATTTCAAAAAATGTACACTAAAATTTGTTTTAATAAAAAAAATAGTAAAAATTATATATATATATATATATATATATATATAGTAATTTTGTTTTATGTGTTAGTCACTTTTATAAGTTTTGTAATATAAATGTCTATAAAGTTTTTATTATTTTTTTATTTCAGTTTTACTTATTAAGAGACATTGATAAATATTGACTTGGCAAAAAAAAAGTACAATCCTTTTTTTTCCCTTTTTTTTTACAAAATTAGATCAGTAATGTCATGATAATTTTATACATGAAAGTAATATATAGACTACCATTCAAAACTCTGGAAAAGAAATTAATATTTAATTCCGCAAGGATGCATTCAACTTTACTTTTACATTTATTCACTTAGCTGACACTTTTATCCAAAGTGACTTACAATTGCCACATATGTCAGAGGTCGCACGCCTCTGGAGCAACTAGGGGTTAAGTGTCTTGCTCAGGGACACATTGGTGTCTCACAGTGGATTCGAACCCGGGTCTCTCACACCAAAGACATGTGTCTTATCCACTGCGCTAGCACCACCCCTACTTAAAAATAAAACATTTATAATGTAACAAAAGATTACACAACTGCTTATGTAATTTTGTGTTTGAATATTTTACAAATAAACTTCTGTTTGAACTGTTTCTAAAAATCTTCTGCAATGAGTCCTGAATTAATTATTATTATTTTCTTGGACACAAATACACTGTAAAAGTTTTTTTTTTTTCTTGTTTTCCAGTACACATCTAAACTTTCTTAAATCAAGAGAAGCAACATTACCTAACATATCAAGTTTGGTTTCTGAAAAATGATCTAAGTACTTAATTTATGCTTAAAATAAAAATACTTTTTCAAAATTTGAATGCGCGATATTCCTTCAGATAAATCTTGAAGAAAGAATGTTTATATCAGTGTTATTTTTTTAATAATTTAAATACTTTAATAGTTTCTACAAATTTTTTATATATTTTTTGTTTAATCTCTATATAGCTTTTATTCAAATTTATTTCAGTTTTAGTTTTAGTTAAACCAAGTAAAAAAATAATTATAGAAATATTGGTTTGGTAACTAGCTGATGTTAATTAACCAATTAATGTTTATTATATTTTAAGTAGCTGGTTTTTGATGGTTTTAGTTTAGTTCACTATAATAAAAAAACCAAAAAAAAAAAACCAAGACAAACGCATTAAATAAGAAACTTTTTCATTCGGTATTGTGCTTGAGTCTCCACAAGTTAAATCCTCTGTCTCGTCTCTTTCTGGTCCAGTTTCTCTCTCAGTAAGGCTGCTCCAGTCAGCAGATGATGGCACAGATGCTGAGAGCAGGTGTATGTATATTTCAGCAGCTCAGCGGCTGGACATGAAGCCACTTACACGAGGACGCCGCACTCAGGAGACACTCACACACACACACACACACACACACACACACAGTCAGTAGACTCTGGCATACAGATGCTGGCTGTTGACTCTCATTTGTCAGACGGGTTTCGCCTGGAGCCCATGAAAGGTCAGCATGCATGTTCACATGTGTTCCTATGTATGTCTGCTGGGAGAAAAGTCAGAAGCACTACAGTCATCCTACAGTCACTGTTTTATGGAGGAGGGAATTGAAACTCTATCACTGCACATCCCAATACATTACATTCAACAGACACTTTATCTATAGTACACCCTACACAGTAACACATTTAAACCAAACATAATCTAAATTCAGCTGGATAATGACAACTGAGTTCTTTAAATTGGCTTTATATAGTAGCTGAACTGCATTAGTTTACATCTGATGAACTTTCCAACATTGACAAATTATTGAACTGAACTGAATCAACATTCAACTGAACTCTGAATGATGACACTATTGACACTATATATGTAGAGCGGAGATTTAACTTTGAAACATTGGCACTGTTACAGTATTTTAATGCTTTGAGGCAATCTGCATATACAGTAGTGCAGTATAAATAAACATTATTGTAATTAATTTCTTCAGATATTTTTCAGCATATAACATACTGGTGGGAGAATCACGTGTTGCTCAATAACCCTTTACTGGGAGCCTTTATATATTTAATGCATTACACAATCATTTTAATGCATTAATTATGCCTTTAATGCACATTATAATGCATTGTATGATTTCATTAATAAATGTAACCACATATATAATGCTTTATAATAGGCTAATTCTATATTTATTATTCCACCTTGAGAAAATGTAATGCATTAAAAACATTCAACAAACAAGCATTTCAGATGGAACAAGGAATCTGGACATAATGGGTTTTAATTTTGGTTACAATTATTTATGAAAATATATAATGCATTATAATTGTACATTATTAATAACTTTATAATGCATTATAAACTACAGGTCAAAAGTTCAGATTTATACAAACTCTTTTGCTCACCAAGGCTACATTTGATTAAAAATACAGTAAAAACAGTAAAATT
The DNA here is from genome assembly GCF_963082965.1 of Carassius carassius. Classification (NCBI taxonomy): domain Eukaryota; kingdom Metazoa; phylum Chordata; class Actinopteri; order Cypriniformes; family Cyprinidae; genus Carassius; species Carassius carassius. The sequence continues at coordinate 3,825,019 of NC_081762.1, read as the reverse complement.
GTGAAATATTGTTACAATTTAAATGAACTGTTTCTATGTGAATATATGTTGAAGTATAATTTATTCCTGTGATCAAAGGTGTATTTTCAGCAGCATTACAGTCTTCAGTGTCACATGATCTTCAGAAACCATTATAATATGCTGATTATCATCAATGTTTGTTGAAACCATGACACATTTTCAGTTTTTAGGATCCTTTGATTAATTAAAACTTTAAAAGAACAGCGTTAATTAAAAAATACAAAACCTTTGTTACATTATAAATGTTATTGCCACTTTTAATCAATTTAATGCATCTTTGCTGAAGTTTCAATAAAAAAAAAAATCTCTTTCAACCCAAACTTTTGAAAAGTAGTGTATCATGGTCTACACAGAAACACTAAGCATAATAATGTTTCTCAACCACCAAATCATATATTTTTTTAATCAAACGAATGTAGCTTTGGTGATATTAAAATAAAGCCCCGATCTACATTTTTCTCCTCCACTGAATATCCTGTGGCGCTTTACAGAAGTGAAATAGGTTGTGAATGATGTTTCATGTTGAATTTAAGTTGAGAAAGAGTCATGTTCTCCAGCGGTGACATCACTGTAAACCGCAGCACAGACAGACTCCAAGGACAGCTTCCTTTCTCAGTCTCTGTCTCTTTAATTCAGCTTTATTCTCTGATCTGAGTGATTAGGCATTGTAATAGGGCTGAGCAGGAGTGCTCCTCTGTGAAATATTAAAGAAGGAATCTGTGCTACGCCTGATGAATCCTGCAGTTGTGCTGTAATGAGCGCTGGAGAGCCACCATCTCTCAGGAAACGCTTAAGATTTGATGAGATTGTGAGAGCCGACTGTAAAACACAGTCAAACTTCTGTAAGCTCTGCCTGCAGCTGCACGCCAGCTGTTGCATTATTCACACTGAAATAACACACGCTTTACATCTACCTGTACACTGTTTGCTTCAGTCAATCCTGCAGCAGTATGAGGAAACCAGCCCAAGTGGCACAGATCGCTCAGCATGGCATATTACTACATTTACTACTTGCACAGAATGTATTACAGTTTTCTCAGTTCATTAACGTGTATTGGCCCTATATAAATAAACTTATTAAACAGTCTACTACACTGCTGTCACATGACCTCACTACCTTGCATATTTAATTCAGCCAATGCTCAGTTTCAGTTACCTCAGAAATAAAAGTTATCTTGCATTTTTAAGCAATTTTTATTGTGCGTTTAAATTTTTTTTATATATATATATATATATATATATATATATATTTGCAGTACAATCAAATAAGTCAAGATTTTTTACTGATGTTCATTAAGATTCATTATATATGTAGTATACAAGTAGTACATTGCATTACAAAATAACCCTTTTTAATGCATTTTTACATTAAATTTTATGTAGAATATCTTAATTTTATTCTGATCAAATAATGAGTTATGATTATTTTAATAGATTAAAAAAAGCAAGATTGTTTCGGTTCACTTGTCACAATTATGTATTAAATGTATTGTTTTATAGCTGACAATTTTATCTTGCATTGCCCCAAATAAATAAATAAATCAAATGTTGTTCAGTTTATCAAAAAAAAAGAAAAGGAGTTATCTGATATTTGTAAATCAAATTTAGCATATATATATATATACAGTATATATATATATATATATATATATATATATATATATATATATACTGAACCGAAACAATATATATATATACTGAACCGAAACAATCTTGCTTTTTTTAAGAAAAGGAGTTATCTGATATTTGTAAATCAAATTTAGCATATATATATATATATATATATATATATATATATATATATATACTGTATATATATATATATATATACTGTATATATATATATATATATATATATATATATATATATATACTGTATATATATATATACTGTATATATATATATATATATATATATATATATATATATATTTTTTTTTTTTTTTTTTATCAGGGCTGATAACAATGTGCAATAAATTATAAAAAATACTGTTCATTTCATGCACAGTATACAATACTGCAAAAATAGTGGTATGTTACTCCAAAGATTCCCAGTGACTCTTCACGTCATCATATGGTTTACAGTCTGCATCTGTTAGAAACACACAGCAGAAGAGCAGTGATGCGGCACGCTTGACAGTCTGATGCTTCATGTTCTCACACAACAGAATATGAAGACGAGAGACAAGTCCACTTGAGTGTTTCATGTTTCGGCTTGGGTCGAAACAATAACTGAGAGACGAACCCTAGAGAGGAAGGATTCATACAGCTGCATGCTGAACACATTCATCAAATACATGCATGCAGACGTGCAGAAACACACACACACACACAAACATTGGCCTGGCCTCTGAGAATCTGTCGTGCACAAGGACAGGTCATCTGAGAGAGAAGACAACAGTTAAGGACCAAGACAGGTTAGGAAACTAGAAAACCACTTTTTTTCAGCAGGCAGATTTTAAAGACCAAACTCACGCCGAGTAAAATCTACACTCTCTCCAGGAACCGCTTCAGGTGATCTTTCTTACAAACAACCGTGTCGAAGCCTCATCTGTGAGCGTGTTCATGTTTATACACTTTAAACCGTGCAAGACCATTCCTCTCAGAAAATCATGTCAAATGTTGCTCTTAGAAAATGTTTAGGAACAAAATAGACTTAAAAGAGACAATTGTTGAGTGAACGACTTAAAACTTATCAAGAACATGTTCAGGTCATATACTATCCCATAATCAAATAAGAATTAGACAAAAAAAAAAAAAAAAAAATATATATATATATATATATATATATTTAGTCCAGGGAAATTAACCATAACAGTAAAAACAATAATGTTTTTCAATTAGCAGAAATAAATAGTATTGTATATAAATATGAAATTTATTTGGAAGAAATTGGATTTTTCCTATTGCTACATAATAACAAATTAATGTATTTATTCATGTATTTATTAATGCATTTATTTATGCATCCTATGCATACTAATTTAAAAGGTTTTTTGTTTTTATGTTAATGATAAATATAAATAACTACATAAATGAATAGGAAACATATTGGATGATTCCGTTTTCCAAATATATAATTACAATACATTATTAATTTATGCATGCATACTAATTTTTAAAAAGCTCTGTTGTTTTCACTGTAATAATTAAAGTGAAAATTATTAATAAAATAATGCTAAAATAATAAATGAAGCCAAATTAAACATTAATCATCTCAATCAAAACAACACAGTTTGTTTAAATTAGCATACATAAGTTAATATACATTTGAAATATACATTATATTTAATTATATATAGAAAACTGAAACAATCCAATATGTTCCAAACAGTTAGTTAGTCAGTCAGTCAGACATTAATACATTTTTAATATAATTGTAGGAGATGGAACATGTTTCATGAGATGTGACACATACACAATTACTGTGAAGAGAATAACTTTAAACTGAGATCTTTGACTTTCGCACATTTCAAATCTGAGCTAAATCCAAAAACATACCGGAGAACTCTTCTGCAACTCATAATATGAGATTCAGGAGAAACATCTGGAGAGTGGAGGAAAGTCTCCATTCATTCTCAGTGCTGTCTCAGCAACACAAGCTCAGCTGACTCTGACAAAGGCACTGCTGCACAATGCATCATGGGAGTGCGCGGTCGCAGCGCAGATGACCCAGAATATTTTCTGCTGACATTCCTTGGAGGCGAGGAAACTTGTGTGCAAGCTAAAACTGGGTTACATAACATCATCCTAATATAGTCATGCAGGTAAGGCTTCCGAATGACTTATAAACAGCACAGACCTGCTCATTTCTCAAAAACACAATCTCTGCAATAAAGAAAAAATTCTCCCTCCAGAAATTGGCCTGTTAGCGCTTATTCAGATGTGGCTGTATGGTGTGAAAATGCCCGTTTCTTTCAAGGAATCACATTTAAGGTGAAGTATGTTTCCTCGGTGTTAAAACACTTGTATCCAGGTTTAATATGAAGGTCTGTTGTCTTCAAGAAAGAAAGAAGTGATTATTTTTGCACTTGTGTGGACATCGCTGTTGCAAAAAAAATAAAACAAAAAATAAATCCTATCCTAAAAAATGTCCTAACATTTAGCAGTCCAATCAAATGAAGTTATTAACACCACAGCGTGCATCTCGAAAAACAATTCTGCTGATTTGCAAAAACTGGCCTAATATTGCCTATTGGTATGGTGCAGAGTTCAAAAATATTATTTTTGCACTTGCATTGTCACTACTGGTGCAAAAAAAAAAATGTATATGACTTTTTCTTTCAAATGAATACAATCAGGTTATATTAAAAATATCTTCATGGAACATGATCTTAACTTCATATCCTAATGATTTTTGACATAAAAGAAAAATCTATATTTTTGACCCATACAATGTATTGTTGGCTATTGCTACCGACATACCTATGTGACTTATGACTGCTTTTATGCTCCAGGTTCACATATATTTTGCATACATACTGCTGCAAAAGTACGTGTAGCATTTTACGAGAACACACAACTGCTTGTGTGCGAGAAATAAAGATTAGATGATGTTAAAGATAGCAGCTAATGTGTGAGTGGTGAGAAACGTGTGCAGATGTGCAGACACGCAGACCACGGGTCCCACAAGTGCATTCAAACAGGCCAGCAGAACTGTTGAAAGAGCAATAAATGTTTCAAGAGCAAGAGCTTTTAAAAACTCACCCAACAGCACTGGAACTTAACTTAATAATTATTTAAAAGCTTGTGTACATGAGTGTGTTGCCACCATTTAGAGTCTGTGTGTGTGTGTGTGTGTTTGAGAAAGAGAGATTGCTATGTAATTGAATAGGACAGATACATGCACAGAAGAACAATTCCCCTCCTCCAATCCCATCAGCCCTGAGCATCATTACACACATGCCGTGTTCGGTAGGGAAAGACGGCTGCTGTAATTTCCATTCAGTGAGACGGGAAAAGGCACTGAAGCTGTGAAACCGCTTAATCAAAGCTTTCATGGATTTTCTAATGCTGTTGCATGCATTGCAATTTGCTTTGGTATTGATTATTTTAGAATAGTGGACAAATTGAATGTTTTACGATTAACACAAACAGCCAGAGAACATGCAGAGCCCTCATTTATAAAATGCATATATGATAACTAATTTTCACTAATTGGAACCAATAAGAATTCATGAAGGCAAAGTCTGACATAAAATGTTCTTTACATGTACTCCAACTGAAGATCATGTGTAAAAATGTTTTGGGGTCTTATCGGTAATTAATCCAACAGTTTATTAAAATGTAAAGATAAATAGACAAATATATATATGGTTTACATTTATATAAGATTATATTAGTTAACAAAAAAAATATATATATACATTAAATGAATAAAATAAAATTGCAAAACACTGCAAAATGAAAAAAACTTTCAATTAAAATGAAAATATAACAAATATAAAAAATGTCTATTATGAAAAATTCTAAAAATAAAAACGAACTCAGCATATTAATAAAAACTATAATGGTATCTCAATGGCACTAAAATAATACCCCAAATATACAATTATATATACAACAGCTGTTAATTAATATTATTTACCATTGTTTTGTTGTTGTTTTTTTGCAATTAGATGTAATACTGTACTTTTTGTGTATGCATGATAATAATAATTGCTATTAAGTTTTATAGCAAATATTTGCAATAAGATATTGTTTTAATATTTTTAATATTTAAAATAGTTTTAATATTTTTGTTTTAAATTACTTTTAATATATTTGGCTATTAATTGAATGAAAGAAAAATCCAATCTAAAATGTACAAAACTAAATTAGTAGGTATTGTCACATATTTACACAATATTTCTACTATTTTCTGCTTTTGTGTTAATTTTGGATAAATTTCTTTTAATTTAGTTATGCGTTTTTGTCATTTTATTAGTTTTTTGTTGTTTGTAAGGTCTACTGTATATAGTTTTTTTTTAATCATATCTCTTTACAAAGAAATAAGTAAAATAACATATCAAATACATATGATATTTGTGAAAAATATATGCATGTATGTTAAAAACGGGGCCATGTGTGAACTGCTGATGTGTGTGGATTATATTGGGGTTGATGTAGTTTTATACGACATGCGTGTGCGCTGCAGACTCAGAATGAGGCCGATCCTCATGTGTCAAGTGCAATTATGGGAAGGTTCCAGCAACGGGAAGCAGTGGGGTGGGAAAAGCTGCTATTGAGCGCTGCTTTGAAGCTGTGAAACTGCAGCATGGTGCTTAATCAAAGGTCTCATGGTGTTTGTTTATGTTCTTGTGCTGGTGAACACATTACAAAGACCATTAATTGCTTGGGCAGCCGCCCAACACTCACCGGTAGGGACACGCAAACATTCAGCACATCACCATCCTCGAGACAGTTAGAGCGCTGCCATGGGCCTGGCCCTAGGGATCAACAGCCTGTCCAGCTCCTCACGTCACGCATGTTAATGCATTTACAACACATCAACATGCGATCTGCTGATCAGCTCCTCAGTGCCATACCTCATCAAGTGGCTTTAAGACCCGCTTTACTTTTGGATTTCTGAATGAAACATTATATTCAGTGATACATGCAAAATGTAGGCTTGGGTTTTATTATCATCTGACTGCATTTTCCTCCTGAATGTCCTCGTTTTCATGGTTATGTCATGACAGGGATTTCAAAATAACATAAAATGTTCAGATGTTTTCCTACTGATGCCCTCTCTACAGTCCTCATACATTATATGCAGAAGTATTTGCATTGCTTTGGTGTTCTCTGAAGATCCCGCCTTCTTGCAAGCCACGATTGCTTGATTATGTGCAATGCCTGCATGCTATTGGTCAAACAACTTTTCAGTAATTTACATTCGGCAAGTATGAAAACAATTTGAAAACAAAGGCAAAAGCCGAATATTTGAATCAATTTAGAAATCCTGGGCAGGACATGAGTGGGAAAAGAACTTTTTTACTAGAGGTGTATTAAAGAAAACAGGGTTTACCTTGAATCCATGTAGATTTTCAGTGCGTATGGAAATGCATATGAATATGAATTTTACAGCTGTTTCCAAGATGATATCTGTACTTACATTTAACATATACAGTGACATACTACTGCTTGAAACAGCTGTTGCATAATGCAGACTGTTTAACAAAAACAGCATGCAGTAAACTGAAGCATGTACTGCAATGCATTGTTTGAACTATTTCCTAGCACGTCTTTAAAATGAAGCTTTACTGCACTAAAATGATTTTTATTATTAAAAAACAGTCATGCACTTTATGTCTTTTCAGTAAACATATAAATGACAGAAGTGTGAAACATTTCTGCTATTTCACCCCACATCATTTCTCTGCTTTTATGACAGCTGCTTTGAAATAGTGGAACGAGCGAGGTTATCGCTTCCCTAAAATGGACCCTTTTCTCCCAACTTCTGGGTGGCAGCGAGCTGGGGAAGATAATTTGTTATTATTAGTGAAAGCAGAATTGTGTTTTTGCGCTGTTTTCATGTCACACCAAACACAGAATTGCCTTTGGGGCTGAAGCTGCAATAAAGATAAATTAGAAATAGATTGCAGAAACTGTTTCCATCCATAACAGTGACTTTGTTTTATTTCATTTCGTTGGAACACTCACTAGGTTACGTTCCCTCCTCCGCACTTTTGGGCTGGAGGTTCTTCCTCTCGGTACATTGTCACGCTTGCTGCGTGAGCCCTGTGGGCTTCATCAAGAGGCGCTCTGCAGAAACGCTGCATTTCGCATTAATCAGCGCAGCCTCTCGCAGGTACTGCTACACCAATTAAGCCCAGGACACGGAAGCTGCTGGAGGGTTTGCCCTCCGGTCGGGGGACTCTAGCATTACTACGTGCAGCGAGAGTGTGCTCTCGGCCAATCAGACGGCGGCTCCAGGCACAGGGGGTTCCTCTACAGTCACCTGACCGTGGTGTAGGACGCAAGAGGACACTGGGAAGGACGGTGCGTTTGCGCTCGTCTGGGGAATGGGATAAAAATACTGAGCTGACAAGCCAATTAATCAGCTTTCAGGGCACTGCGGTGTAGAGCATCCTCCAAAGGGCGCCAGGACACTGTCTCTTTAAGAAGAAACTGCGCTGATGGTGATTGGTTTTGCTTTTTGCAAATTAGGAGGCATAGAAATGCACTTTTAGAGTTTGAACTGCAGCTTATTTCCCTACAATGTGAATTTCAACTCTAGTAAGGGCCTCCAACTAAAATGGGACACCTGAGCATGAGGCCGTGCATTAAAACATAGCTATTTGTTACCAACACACCATTTTTTTGGCAACATACAAGAAATGTATGAAAGCTTATTTTCCACCATGGAATAAAAATCTATTGGCAATTGTGACAGACATTTTTCTCACAATTGCAAGTTTTTTTTTTCTCAGAATAATGAGTTTGTTATGCTATCAATAATAAACTGTAGGACTGTGGGATACTGTAGGATATATACTCACAATTCCAAACTGAGGGTTTTTAACTCACAATTGTGAGATATACACAATTCTGTGTTTTAATGAGTGTAATGAAAATTTACATTTATCAATTTAAAATGTATTGAATAATAGCAATATCCACTTTTTGACTTACAATTCAGCTTTTTTTTTCTATTTCAAGTTTTCCTTTCTCTTTGGAGTGTTGAAAGCTGTTTGTGAATAGATAAGATCCCTAAAGTTGCAAATACTAAAGTCTCAAATCCAAAGAGATATTCTTTATCAAAGTTTAGACTCATCCACGCCCTCCTAAAACACCTGATTTAAACACACCCCCACATGTCTACATCATGATGTGGGAAGATTTGCATAACACCGCCCAAATGTTCATGCAAAGAAAGAAGGCGTAACTTTTATTCTCGCTATTGCTGCTGCAACCATGTTGTGGAAACTCTGTTTCATTGTGAAGGCGAAAATACTTTGTTTGGCCTTCCAAAAGAGGACATGACTAGAAATCAGTTGTATTTACAACACTGTTCCTGAACAGTTCAACCAAAATATTCAGATGTGTGCAGCACATTTTATGGAGGACTGATATCTGATCCTGGGAGAGAAGATTACAATGTCGTCTTTTCTGATTTGCAGTCTGTAAGTATGTTTACATATTTAGAGGATTTGCCGCTGATTCAAAAGCAAGTTTTGCGCAGTGTAGAGTAGCGCTTGTTGTTTGTCATTTCTCAGATCACAAATGCAGACATGGTTTTATGTTTACGCTGCGCGATACAATGCAATGCATAAAAAGACAGTACAAGTCATTATAATCAGTGATTATGTCCCCACTGGATGCAACAAATGCCTTGTTTGTAATATGTTTTATTGGTTTTGTCTTGTCATCCCGGTGTGATCTGACTGGGACACACACCACAGTATGACAAGGGGCATAACATTTCCATCACATGCTTTTGGCATTCAGCTAATCACAATGCACTGGATAGCTGGCCAACGAGAGGACACCTTGCTTTTCAGAACAATGAGAATTTCAGAAAGGCGGGACATAAAGGAGCAACAATAATGTACGGTATGTGGAAAATAATGTTTTTTTTTTTTACCTTAAACCGCATAAACACATTTCATTACACCAAATACACAACAATGTTCTTTTTAGCAACATCATATGACCCCTTTAATACCTCGGAATTGTACAATATAAACTCCTAATTCAGAGAAAAAAAGACTGAATTGTTATTTTATTACCCACAATTGTGAGATATATACGTGCAATTCTGAGTTTTTGGTCATTTTGACTTTTTACAGTAACTCACAATTTAGACTCTGTTCTTGTGAGTTTACATCTCACAATTAATCCTACAATAAATTCGTAATTCTTAGAAAAAAATAATCTCGAGATATACATTTAGCAAATTCTGCACATTTACATTAAAACTACTTTGTCTCAGAATACTGAAATTACATCACTCCTTCAATAACTCACAATTGTGAGATATACACTTGCAACTTTGGAGAGAAAAAAAATCATAATTGTAATATGTAAATTTGCAACAACTAACTCACAATTATGAGCAACAAATGTGCAAATTAGAGTTTACATCTCGCAATATCTCACAACTTTAAATATCACAAAGGCCAAACTGCATGTTTAAAACTTACAATTGTGAGATATAAATTTCCAAAAGAACATTTATATCTTTAAATTCTAAATTTAAATTCTTTTTTACTTAAAATTCTAAATGTGTAGATATGCAATTAATAACTTGCAATTGTGCGATAACAATTCTGAGAAAGAATTCTAAACCGCGAGTGAATAATGGACAATTTCTAGATATAAATTACAATTCTGAATTTACATCTCTCAAATCAGAGAGTTCTGAGTTTACAGATGTGAGATATAAATTTGCAATTCAGAGGAAAATAGTAAGAATAGCAAGATATAAACATGAAATTGCAAAAAATATATTTAAATCCATGGCAGGAAAAAGCTTGCAAAGAAATGTATGTGAATAGCTATGAATATAGATGTGCGGACAGATGTTACTAGTACAGTAGCATTATGAAATATACCGTCCTTCATTTCTGATGACATGAGAGACTGAAGAAGACTTGACAACCTCTCTGGTAAGTGAATATAATGAGCAACTGATGCTTGCTGGTTTTTATGGTGCATATCATCTCTAGAAAGTGAACGACTGAGTGCACTGAAGCGATTCTGACAACGGGACTCCCCTAGAATGAATCCCTCAGCAGTGCACTTACTGCAGAACAGGACGGAGCTGCTCGAGCTGTAAGACACTCAAAGTAATTCAACTACAGTCAAGCTGTCCTTTTGTAAAAGCAGTGAACTACAATACAGACTACTGACAGAGCAAACAGAGCAGGATTTATAACAAAACAACTGCGATAACGAACAGCATTCAGCCAGAACTATACATACTCAGTCCCTGTTCACACTAGTGAATTTGACATGAAAACTATCCTCATATACACTGGCATTGTCATTGCATTTCAGAAGTCTCCATTCATATTACACAACCAGAAACCCATTTCATATGTCAAATCATGCACACTTGGCATGCACATAAAATTGTTAACAGTTATGGTTGACATGGTCATCTATGGTACGCAGAGCGAATGTGAACAGCCATGCAATCCTTATCAGAAGTCCGATTTATATATATATATATATATATATATATAAAAATTATTTGTGTTAATATTAATATAAAAACGAATTGTAGTAAAAATACAATTAATATTAAACATTAGGGTATGGAATATAAATATTACAATAAAATAATTAACATTTCCCTTTTATATGTGGAAGCAGAATAAAAAAAAATATACAATTAATATATATATATATATATATAAATACATGTTGTTGTTTTTTTTTTTTTTGCAAATGTCACTATTAAAAGATTGTGCCACCTTTTGCAGCAACAACTGCAGTCAAGTGCTTGTGATAACTGAGTCTCACACATTGCTGTGGAGGAGTTTTGGCCCACTCTTCTTTGTAGAATTGTTTTAGTTCAGCCACATTGAAGGGTTTTCGAGCATGAATTAACTGCTTAAGGTCATGCTATAGCATCTCATTCAGTTTTAAGTCTGGACTTTGACTTGGCCACTCCGAAATCTTTCTTTTTGTTTTTCTTGAGTCATTCAGAGGTGGACTTGCTGCTGTGTTTGGGACCATTGTCCTGCCATTGTTCAATTCAACATCAATAATGGCAAGTGTTGCTCTTTAAACATGCTTCACTTTGTCAGACAGATTCTATTTAAGTGATTTATTGATTCAACAGGTCTGGGAGTGGCTAGTGAAAGTTAACTTCGCTTTCTAAAATAACGTGTTTAATCACAGTTCTTTCATGATTTAACAGCAATTAATTTTTCACGTAGGGCCATGTAGGTTTGGACAGCTTTCTTCCCTTAATAAATTGAAAACTGCATTTTGTATCTACTTGCATTATTTTTGTATAATATAAAAATTTGCTTGATGATCTGATTCTTTTACATGTGACAAATTTGCAAAAAAAAATACAAAATAAACACGGAAAGTGGGCAAAAACCTTGTCACGGCACTGTATATGTAAGTATACATATAGTAAAACAATTAATATTTTCATTTTTTAAATAAAATACATGAACTAATAAATATATTATAGCAAAATTATATAATACCCTCTGTGTCTATTCAAATATATTTACATGAAACATTTATATAATATAATGAATACATTATTTTAGAGTAAAATATATTATTTCCTAAATAAACAAATAACATCATTATCTCTCTTTACGTCTGAAATTCTAAATGAAAATTTCTACAATATAATTAATATATTAAACAATTAATATTTCCTAAATAAATATTAAACTATTGTTTTGAGAAAAGCTACTGCTGAAGTACTGAAAAATGTGCAAGCAATAGCAACAAAATAGCAAACCTACCAAGTCATAGTTAACCATTTAAATCATAACTACCAGGTCAGCATTTATTCTTGTCCAATTTAAAATGAAAGTTACAAAGTCAAACTAAAGGTTTGTAAGGCATAAGTCAGTGGGCTGGATTCTCATATACTTATTATCTCCTCAAAAGCACTTAAAACCATTTGATGTGTGGATTAAGACACAGCCTTAGACTCCCATCCATCCATCCATCCATCCGTTTCTGTCCCTCCCTCCTTCATATTCTCATCCGAGCAGCTCTTCGCTGTCAGAGAGGGCAGCTGATGTTGGAAATCTTAAGCAATGCTCAAGTACTGGCTCAAATTAATCACCTGTTTCACATTCAGGGGGAATTTTAAGAAGGGAGGGGAAAAGCTGAAAAATCCAACACTGCTGCATGCATTTCCATCGCGGCGTCTCCCGTCAGCGGCGCTCCCGTCAGCGGCGCTCCCCGAACAAGCCCCTGAAATAAATGAAAGCGGTTCCACTCTGCTGACTGTTGGAGCCTCTATTCCCAGGCTTGATTTAGTGCCACTTTTTTCCTAATGGACTGTTTGTGAGACTGGCTTCAGAAGCGGAGCGGACCCGCACAAACCCACCAATCACCAAACACAGCAACAGGAAAGGTTCTGCTGACCTCTGAGACGCTTCACCACATCAGCTAAACACACAACTTTTGTTAGCGCTCACCGCAGGGGAATGTTATTAGCATGAAATGACACGTATGATTACTGCTCTTTTCTTTTAGCTCGCTGCTGCTGGCTCTCTCTCAAACTAACAATTACTATGACTTCTACCAGAGCAGTAGTGCGGTGGAGTGGTTAAATCTCAGGGTCGGGAGCCAGAAGGTTGTTGGTTGGATTCCTACAAGCAGAATATGGTCATGCGTCCTTGAACTTTTACAACAAGTAATTTCTGTCTATTTTTTTCTTTTTAGGAGGAACAATTGTGACAGCTGAAGGTTGTTTTTTCTCATACGATTCTTCAATTCTGAGAATATTTCAGATTTTAAACAAAAATAAAACTTCTTCAAACGTGTTCCATCTGTTAAAACATTAATCACATGTCCTGGAACGAAGATCTGATCATGGCCTTGATCAACCTTCAAAAGGATTCTGGTGTAATGTGTGATGGTGTGGACGCTTGTGATGGTAATGTCATTTCTCACTTTTTTGAAGAAAAAGTCAAAATCCTTGGACATGCACAACAGGGTGTCCAGTGGAGAATTAATGTTGAAAAAAATCAAAAGCAAATAAATCTGACCAAATTTTTACCAGCATGTTAACGGAAAAGAAAATTCATTAAAATTGTTTAAATTGCATGTATTTTTTGTTTGGTTGTTGTTGTTTTTTGTAAAAAAACACATGCATCCATGCTTGAATAGCATTTGGTTTTGAAATTATTCATCCATGCTTGAATTTCATCTTTTAAAATCCATCTTTTAAATATATCCATGTTTAAACTGCCTTTCAAAAAAACACAAATTTTATTTTGAAAAAGGCTGAAAATTGCAGAAAAAAAAACTGTTCTTAAATTGCATTTTTAAAAGGCACAAATTTGTACTCAAGTTTAAAAAAAAAGTGCTAAAATTGCTTTTTTTTTTTGCAATGGTCGATGGTTTTTATTATTCATTTTTTTTTTGGCTTGATTGTGTTTATGTGGTGCATAATGCTTTGTTTAAAAAATATACATGTATTTCACATAATTTACCTGGATTCTACACTGCCCTGTCCCTTCTCCTATAAACACTCTGATGATTTCCTGTTTTTCAGAAGCCCCTCCCTCAAAAATACGAGATGGGCTCAGATTGGTTAGCTGGCCCAGTGTGTCTGTAAGTCCCACCCCTCACCTCAACAGCATGTAAACAATGGCGTTGTCAATATTGCTTATCAATTTTAGTCCAATTGAGACAGAGGATCTTACTGAATAGGATCGCACAGAACCTTAATGGTATGTTTTTTGTTTGTTGTTGTCTCATAATTTTAGATACGCTGTTATTTGTGAATGCTACTGCTTATGTTTGATTTTTAATCTACGGTTTTATCCTGATTAGCGATTTAATACTGCTTGGTGACCACGTGCACGTCCATGTTTAACACTTCTCATACAGTAGCAATGTGAAAAATATCTGTCTATACTCATAACGTGTATTGGAACAGTTCATTGTTGAAGCTGAGCTGACAAGCTGATGATCTGAATGAGAGAAAGAGAGACGCAGAGCGTGTGCAGAGCAGGGGGACGTGACGAGCAGAATTAAGAACCGCTGCTTTTAAAACACTGATTTATGAATCCATTAGAATCATTAGAAGACAGAATCGTGATTCATATGTGAATAGATTTATTCTTGTTCCCCTAGTTTTGACAGCATAGCAACAACTCTTCCTCTTTTTTAAAGCAGCGCAACATGGTCATCAGGGTTTGTGACGTCACTAACCCGGGAAGTAACTTTATAGTCTCAATGAGCCGTTTTTGTAGGCATTAAACTGCCGTCATTTTAAAAGATATTATCTCCATTTGCATTGAACTTTCTGCGTTGTAACCTTGCAGACAGTGCCTAAAATTAACACACGCCAAGCACCAAATGCGAGTAAAAATAGGCATTGGCGAGTTTATGTAAGAGTGTCAGTCACCACACCTTGGCCTCCTTCAAATTTTCTATTCAATAATCCGGTCCTCAAATGAAGCTAATTGAAACGGAGTATGCATCTCAACATTTTTTAGAGACAACAAAAATAATAATAATAAAAAAAAGTAAAGTAAAGGACAAATTGTAAGTAAAGTAAGTAAAGTAAAGGACAAATTAAAAAAGACTGTAAATAGGTTTAGTCATTGTAGTAGTAACAACTGCCAGGTTTTGCAAAAATTGTTTCATGGCCGATAAAAATACATTTAGGCCGGTAAATTTGATCACATTACTGGCCATTGGCAGGTTTGGCAAAAAAGTTTGTTTTAGGCCCTATTTGCAGATATTGTTTATGCTCAAACAGCAACATTACACACTAACTAAAGTTTAAAAAAGTTAAATCACAATCAACCAACCCTTTCTTAATGTATTAAAGGACAAATCCATGCTTAATTAGCATGCTTTTAAAAAGTCATAAAACCTTACTTAAATTGGGAGGGGGGGCGGGTGCATGCAAAAGTTGAATTTTTAAAAGCACAGATGCTTAATTAAATTGCACAAAAAAAGCTGTTCTAAAGTGACATATTAAAAAATAAATAAATAAACTGATCTGCATGCTCGGCATGCTTACACAGTCTTCCAAACGAATAAATGTAAATGTAAAATAAAAAGATGTCAGAAAAGTTCCCCCATTGCAGAACCACCCATTTGTGTTCTAGTGTTTCACTTGGCATATGTGTTATTGCCTCAAAAGTGTCCTTTGGTAATTGCCATTAACACAACAAATACTCTTTTTTGTAAGTCTTTTTGGCTGGAAAGGGGCTGCCAAAAACACAAACGTTAATGTAAATAACAAAATTCATTTAGCATCTAGCTGGAGCATGTACCGTGGTTCTCACTGTGTACTCTGGTAAGCCGCTCCAGTCTGGACGGCTGCCAGTGCTGCTTAATTGCACAGGGGTTGTTTTGAGTAATTAGGCAATCGGAATATCCACTAGTTTTAAATAAGGCAAAGAACTACTCTCAGCCGGCAGCCAGCGCTCTGACAGAGGAGACAGAGTCCTGCGAGAGCCACTTTAAAGGCCTGTCACGAGAACTGTTTGTCTTGAGCGATGTGCATCTCACAGCCTCGTGTTATCAGCTGACACATGATGCTATTCAAACATCTCACTTTCTGCAAGCTTACACAGTTTAGTCTCCTCTGTGGATCAAATATTTCCAGATATGCATTCCTGAGGGACACGATGCCATCTTTCCATACGTCCGTCTATATACTCAAGAGATTCCCTATAATGAACTGCGCCTGCTGATAGTGTCTTTTAAATGAAATCCAGTTGAAACCAGGTGATAAATAGAACAAAGTTAACACTGGCAGTCAAACAATGCTGACTTTCTTAAAAGAAATAAGTCATAGTAAAAAAATGTACATAGAAAGGAGTTGTTTTTGCACAGACAAGTTCTTAATTTAAACATTTCAGCTAAATTTAACGCATACAACTGTTTAGCAAATTCATCACTGAATCTGGCAGTTACTGAAGACGGAGACTATCGTTTTCTCACAATAAAGCTTATAAGACCCAGAATCTTTTTTTTTTTTTTTTTTTTTTACAAAATGCTTATAAAAACCTTGTATCATAAACTTTTTTCCCCAAAGTTAAGCATATAAAACCCACAATCTGCACTATTATTTTCCGATAATAAAGCTTATAAAACCCAGAACTGGAATTATTTTTTTCCACAAAGTTTCTAAAACCCAGAAATGGAATCACATTTTCTACAAAGAGCTCATTAAACCTGGAATTGGAGTCACTTTCTTTCCAAAATAATGCTTTGCAAAAACTAAAATTGGAATAAATTTTCCCCATAAACTTTCTAAGACCTATAATTGGAATGACTTTTTTCGCCAATAAAAAGCTTCTAAAACCCGGAATCGGAATTACTTTTTTCCACAAAGCTTCTAAAAACTGGAATCAGAATTATATTATTCCACGATAAAGTTTCTAAAAACTAAAATCAGAATCACTTTTCCCCATAAACTTTCTAAAACCTGGAATTAGAATCCTTTTTTTTTTCCCACAACAAAACTTCTAATACACAGAACCGGATACCATTTTTACCAGCTTTCAAAACCTGGAATCGGAATCAGTTTTTGTTGTTTGTTTGTTGTTTACAATAAAGCTTCCAAAATCCACAATCTAAAACCTTTGGAAACCTCTGGATACTTTTTCTCCACAATATTAATTATAACAAAAATTAGAAAAAATTAGAAAATTATCATTTTAAATTATAAAAACATTTATTTTCACAATAAATCAGAATCTGGATCACAACTTCCCTTCCCCCATCTCATCTGTGTTAGGATAGCTTAGATTAGCATGTGTGTGTTAAAATACTTAACCGCATGAATAACCTCGGATCACAAGTGAAAACACTGCCCGCCGTACCAACAGTGAAAACCTCTGTGATGTAAATATAAGGAACACGTGACCTGCGCTTAGAGCAAACAGTTGACACGCATGCTAATAGCTAATTATGAACTATGGGGATTTATTTACCTGGAAAAGCTATTAGCCTCCCAGGACCTCCATTGCCATCATCACCAAATTAACTCCCCAGTACCGCTTGAGGGAGGAAGAGCGAGACGGAGAGAGAGAAATCCTGTTGGGAAAAAAAAGAGAAGAAAAAGAAACAAAGAGACCAGTTTGGAACAGCTTAAATTTTAAGATGGACTTTAAGCTGCAGTGTGTCATTGCTGAATGTTTGTTTTATGACCCAACCTAGAAATAAATAATACTTTAACTATCTAATAAAAACAAGAATAAAATTAAATGAATATAATTCAATTAAAAAATAAAATGCCTTAATATTAATTAATAAATACATAAAATGATAATTATTCAATTAATTGTGTGTGTGTCTGTGCATCATTAAAATGCTTTACTATTAATAAAAACTGTAAACTGGTTAGTCCTTTTGTTCAAAAAATGGAAGACAGAATGAGGGAAACCTGTTTGAAAACAATTAAATAATTTATAGAAATTACACATCATTACATAGTGAACTTCTCCATACAATTATTATGCTACGCTGTCACATGACCTCATTACATTGTTTAATTATCATATGGGTAGAGAACAAGTTGAATGCACTGCATTGTGGGATACAGTTTAAAAGAAATACAAAACCTGTGCTAATTGAAAGAAAATATATTTGGTGATGATACAGCATAATAAGAAATTCACAAGCAATTTTTTAAAGGCTGGCAATTTTTGACTGGGGAAACATCTGTTTATGCAAAATACATTTATGTATTAAGCAGATGCTTTTATCCAAAGCAACTTACAGTGCATTCAGGCTATAATTTTGTTTTTGTTTTTTTAACCAGTATGAGTGTTCCCTGAGAATCAAACCCACAACCTTTTGCACTGCTAACACAATGCTCTACCACTGAGCCACAGAAACACCATATATAGGAATAGGAAGTAGGAATAAACTCTTGTTAACATTTATTTCAGCTTTCAGGTACAATTCTCAGGTGAGTTTAGTTTGGGACTACTTGTTTTATCAAAACAATGCAAGACAGAAGGAGGGAAACCTGTTTGAAAACAATTATTGTTATTATTGAAATTGGAAATTTCCACACAGGATGGGCATGACATTAACTTTACATTTAAATGGCACTTCAAGGTGGTCTCCAGCTGAACTAGCTGGTCTAGTTTGTTTTTTCAGAACAATAAAGAGGGAGGAGGTGGAAAAAGAAAGCGAATGATCAAGAGAGAAATTTCAAGAGTGATAAAGAGATACAAAGAGATCAAGCGGGCGCTCAGGGAATGGGCTCTTTGAGGCATGACTGCTCCAGGTAGCTGAAGGTGTCTGTCAACCGGGCTGAAGCAAGTCCAGACAGGGCCATTATCTCTGATCCAGAGCGTTCCCTCCTGACCGAGCCCAGATCCACGGCAAGAGAAAGAGAGGGAGAATTTAACCCACCGTTGTGATTTCATTTCTCTACGTGACTGATTATTTCCCTGACTGAACAGTCCTGTCAAAAGCCCTTTGGCGTGAGCAGACATATTACGAAGATCGATTTCCCCCAGACGCTCGAGGCGCCAGGCCTCAGGTCCACTTAACACCTGCGTGAGAGTGGACGGACTGAGCTTTAACTGTAACCTTGATGTCAAGCTGGAAAAAAAGCTATTTGGAAACAAGAGGCTTTGATTTAGATCCTTTAAGTGTGCTGCCTCTTCTGTTTTTTATATACAACATGCAACAGAAGCAGCTTTTCAAAACACAGAAAGCATGAATTTTACTAAAGAATAACCAAATAAAATATATATATTAATAATTTTGCTTTTTTGAATGTGCTTTTAAAAGCAGCAAAGGTACCAAGTTAACGTTACATAAATATAAATGGAAGTGCACATTTAATATTTACAAATAGCAAAAGTAGAAACAAGATTATAAATGCGGTCTGTTGTAAATCCTCTTATTTAGCAACTAATGCTGCCGTCTTGGGAAGCTGCTACTTAAAGGAATAGTTTAACCAAGAAATTAAAATTTGATGAGAATTTACTCACCCTCGGGTCAACTAAGATGTATAGTAGATGAGTTTGTTTCTTTATCAGATTTGAAGAAATGCATCATTACACCTCCTGCTCTCCAGTGGATCATCTGTAGTGAATGGGTGCCGTCAGAAAGAGAGTCCAAACAGCTGATAAAAACATTACAATAATCCACAAGTAATCCACACCACTTCATTCCATCAATTAATGTCTTCTGGCAAAAATATAAGTCCATAATCCATAACCCACTGATATACTCATTTATAGCTGTTTTGCACGGTTTAATTGATGGACTGGAGAGGTGTGGGTTATTTTGGTGGTTTAATCAGCTGTTTGGTGTCTCATTTTGATGGCACCCATTCACTGCAGATGATCCATTGATGAGCAAGTGATGCAATGCTAATGTAATGTAATACTAAATTTCTGCAAATCTGAAATGAATGAATTCTTATTTCTCCAAATGTGTTCTGATAAAGAAGCAGACTCGTCTACATCTTAGGTGGCCTGAGGGTGAGTAAATTCTGAGAAAATTTCCATTTGAACTAATATCCAACCATGCATATATATATATACATACTGTATATATGTGTGTGTGTGTGTGTGTGTGTGTGTGTGTGTGTGTGTGTATATATATATATATATATATATATATATATATATATATACACACATATATACACAAACATACGTATATATAATATATATATATATATATTTTTTTTAAATACAAACATACATTGACCAATAGTATGTTATAAGTAGCTGAAATAAGCACAAATGTTAGGGCATGTCAAAACATCTCAAGGGCCCCAAAATCACCTCGGACCCCAGAGGGTTAAGAGTTTGTTAGTCTCTCTTTTGCAAATCCCTATAAACACAAGCTTTATACCACTTCACACCAACAATTCATAAAATGGACACAAACTAGATAAAGTCAACATTTACAGTCAACACCTTGTTAAAAACCATTCGTTTCCGGCATGATCCTGTTTGAGTTGAATGCTTTTCATGCATTAAATATATGTACAGTCTTACGGTTCACAACCAGTGAACACTGCAAAGAACACTATATTCCACAATGCAATGCACTCGTTAAGATGGAAAATAAACATTAACTAAGATTTAAAAAAATAAATTAATTTGATTGGCCTGCCAAAACATGAAACACTTTGCCTAAAATTAGATAAAAAAATCAACATAGCTTAACCACACTCAATAAAACATGCATGTTACCAAATGTTAGTTTGACTATCAGAAGCAGTACAGGTTTAGGACCAAAATGAAGCTATTATTATTAATAAAGAGAAAAGCAATTATCCAGAATATGGAAACTTGAATAATTGGAACCAAAGACTCACCAATCATACAGCAACAAAACACACAACCTGAAGAAAAATGTAAGTCCATCAGAAAACATGCTGATTTAATGAGACGAAAAACAAACACCCAGACACCATTAGACACAGATAAATGAACAAAGTCATGACAAGAACCATTTCAAAATAAAAGACACTCTAAATAAAATAAATAAATAAAGGCTCCATAAATAATAAAAGTTAAATGTAATAAAGGTTATAAAGGTTAAATAATTAATTATAAAGGTTAAAGAAAAAATAAAGGTTCCAAAAAGAGGTTTTACAATAGAAGAACCATATTTGGTTCCCCATAGAACATTTCATTATACAGTTTTCAAAATAACCTTTTTTCTAAGAGTGAAGAACATTTCAATGATCTAAAGAACCCTTTTCCACTGTGGAATGGAGACATTCCATGGCTGTTAAAAGTTAATGTTGATGTAACACACTCACTCACCCTTTTACACACTCAAGGTTGGATCCACCTGATTGCATTTGATTTTTCGAATCCGGTTGTGGATGTGACAGATAAAAGGGTGTGGTGCACTTCTGGGCTGCTTTTTGCCTGTATCAGCGCTTAAAACCTCCCGTCCAAAATGCTGCGTGTAAATATTTGATGCTGCTGCAGCTCGTTCTGGGCTCTTCTGAGTTCTCTGTGTGTGGTTTGAGCACTCCGCACTAAAAGCTACAAGTTACAAAAAGACAAATACAAGGAAACGGCTTATGAATTAGAAATCATACCATGTGCTGTAAAAACACATGGCCCATCATCAACTCAAATTGTGTTTTTTTATGTAGCATTCAGAACAGATGCTCATAAACAGCTGCATACTGTATGCAAACAGATATATATCTATCCTATAGATAGACACACAGACAAAAAAAAGAACGGTAGAAAGAAAGAACAATATATAGAATGATAGAACGACAGAACGATAGACAGACACAGACAGACAGAGAGACAGAGAGACAGAGAGATAGATAGATAGATAGATAGATAGATAGATAGATAGATAGATAGATAGATAGATAGATAGATAGATAGATAGATAGATAGATAGATAGATAGATGTATTTATGTTGAGCATCATTTCCACTTGTTTATTCTTCTGTCTCTGTTAGTTTATCTGCTGTAATGTTTTCATTTCCCTCCAGGGTTTAATAAAGTTCAATCGTCTCGTATCTGACATCCTCACAATCATTTACGACTAACATAGAGCATTAAAACATGCAATGCACACGCGAACACCGCCTCACATTCAGGAGAGGTTATCGGCTCCCGCTTCCAGAAATAATGGAGTCTGGAGGAGATCCGAGCCTGTTTTGGAGGAGAGATTCATGAACGTGTTTGCTTTACCGCAGCCAGAGGCCTCAGGGACGCGTCGCTCTGACAGAGACAAAGTGACAGGCGACTGAAGAGGACGCTGGGAACCGAGGGAGGCTTGTGTAGTGTCAGCCGTTCACTCTGTGATCAACAGCCGGCCCTCGGACCCCTCACCCGTCTCGTGCTCGGTCAAGGAAAAGCATGATCCACTTCCGCACTAAAGCCCTGCGGAAACGGCATGCGAAGCCGAGCGGAACGAGAGACATTTACGCTGTTTGGACAGAGCCGGGGGAGATTCGTCCTCCCAGGTGCTTGATACTGTGTGTTTTTCACTCTGAACTGAAGGATTTCTCTCTCGCAGTGACAAAGCTGTTCCAGTCATCGCCCGAGGACCTGGTCTTACATGACACGGCCTCTTTTCTTCCTCTCTCCAGCAGTTTCTCCCCTCTACTGCAGCATGCAATATGCTGTTCCTTCTTACATTGTCCCAGCTCTCATTTTTATTGCCATTCAACTTTCATCTTGAATATTAGCAAAAAGTACGGCCCACATTCAGGCCACTTACAAAAAAAAAACAGATATCAGATTGTCATCTAAAATGGCTAATCACAGAATGTGTACTTTTATGTGCCACTCTATAGAGATTATTACACTACAATAGGATTACAGGATAAATCGTAAATGGAGTCTGCAATCACAAATTCAATGTATCCAAAAAGTCAGATTCATGTTTATGTAAGCTTTAAAAATGGATGGATACAGTTTCAACATTTTTTACATTAAGAGATTGCTTTTATGTTTCTTCGATATTCAGTTCAGTTTATTGTACTTCCTATATTCAAATTCAATTCAAATTGAGGATTTTTACATTTTTAGGCGTTCTTAATTCAGTTTAGAATGATACATACCTCACTAACCAGGGTAAACACTTTGCTACTTACTGCTTTTTAAGCAGTGGGCATTGAGGTAACAGGTATGCTAATGCAGGGACTGAGTGGGCGGGGTGTCAGCGGGAAGGATCCGCCTCCAGCAGGTGGTTGGGAAGCAGTGGTGCTCATTGGCTTTTCCTTAGGGCATAGACACACTCTCACACACACACTCACAGTGTGCAACTATGCAGACTTCTCCTGTAGGCCCAGGGCTTCCTCGCAGGGGTGACAAGCGCTGACTGAGAACTCTGTAATTGGAATGACCCTGAACTCACACACACACACACACACACACTCCTCGATTCCTGCTTTAGATAGATTGTCAAACTCCCAAACTCCCGCTGCTCATTTGCCGATGTGCATGACCGTGTCCAAGAGGCAGCCGCACTTGAGACGCAACCAAATTGATGGAGCTTCAGTAAATGCGTGTGTGTGTGTGTGGGCTCTTACACGAGGAGGGGACGTAAAGTGATTTGTGATATGACACGCTCTGCTCGAGTAAGAGGGAATGGGGTATGTTTCTCGGGTCTTTGGGAATCATTCCGCACCTGTTACAGAAGCCCGGCATGCGCTAGTTCAGCACTTTTTATATAAGAGTGAAATCTAATGAAATCTGACAGGTTAGACCACCACATACTCAATTTTTTGCAAGTCAGTCAGAGTCAAATCTCAAGCCTTCGCCCACGTGTTTTGATGGAAAAGTCCCATTGGAAAAGTCTTGACTCAGACCTTGATAAAAATTGTTGAATAAACCATGTCTTCTTAAGATTTATTAGCCTTGCTAAAAAGAATATGAACATAGCTAGAAAAATATCTAAGAATCAAGAAGCCAAACGATATTTACTACAGGGTTTCCCAAACTGGAGTTTGTATGTTGATGAAAAACTAATTGATTATTGATTGATTGATTGATTAAATCATTAAAAGGTCAAATTGTAAAAAAAAAAACAAGATTCTACATTTTATTTGTTAACCTGCATGCCATGTGACCATTAAACACCATCAGAGAAACGTAAACATGCAAATGTGTTGTTAATTCATTGAAATATACACTTCAGGAATGTATTTTTGCTTAAAGGGTTCAGTTGACAAAAAAGGTTTAGGAATCCAAGTAAATTTGATTTTATAAGATATTTCTGACTATAATTTCTGAGTCATATTTAAAGCCATTGTAAAGCACTGATAAAACTGCACAGCATACCTGTGGTCATAAATAAAATGTACATCATTTTCTTAATGTAACAAACAATACAGGTTAGAAAAAAAGCTAAAAACAGACCATTATTATTATTATTATTATTATTTTAAGAATGAATCTGAGCAGTTTGATATTTGACCAACAGAGAATGGCCTAAAATCTTGTAGGCTACTAAATATTACCTAAAATAATTGTCAAAATACAGCCTCACTTCTTGTTTGCAATTGTTTTTTTCTTTGAAAAAGTAATGAAATTCAGAATAAAGGCCTGTTCACACCAAAACCGATAACTAGCTGTATTAGCATCCATGAAGAGACGATGGACGTTTGTCAGGTTATACAGAATCTTGAATTTAATGCCGATTGCCTTTTTTGTGTTCCAAAAAAATTCCAAAAGTTTGGAACAACATGAAGATGAGTGAATTTCATTTTTGGGGTGAACTATTGCTTTAAAAATGTCTTTATGCCATGTCCTAACTAGGAGTCCCAATGTGACGCCATTTAATAACAACTGTTTTTGACAATTTTTTGTATGTCGTCTTTGAAAGTGAAAATGGTACACAAAACTAAATGATAACCACCAATAGGACAACATCCCAAATCAACATGGACGAGTTTTAACACTTGTCGCTCGTTTTCTCCCACAAAAAGACCTTTCGTTTGCCACACATCTGAGGTACAGATGCTGATTTTAGCAAGACATCTGTCATTAGTTGTTCTTTGAGGCAGGATACGGTTTCCCCCCTGGTTTCAGTGTATTTTTAGACATTGTCAGGATCCTGCTGGTGAGGTTCTGGTTACAGACCACCTATTCCATCTGCCTCTCACCTTGCTGTCAGATTCGACAACGCTTCCCTCCCAATCACGTCTCTCTTCCGAAGCTTCATCTTTATTCTGAGGAAAAGCATCTGTTGATGGATTTTTGGTTAGCAGCGCTTGTAAACGCAGCGTTTTTTCCCCCTTCACTGAGTTGCATTTAATTAGGAATTCCACTTCTGCTTGTGTTTTCGAGGAGCTCTTCAAACGCCACGCACTGGGCCGTCGAACAGATATAATTTTACATTTAAATTGAATCTTCTGTTTGAGTAATTGGGCCAATCCCACATCATTATTTCCCTTGAAACTGCCGCGCACAGAAGCACCGACTCAGTTTATCTGGAGATTTGGATACGTGTTATTATTTTATCATGCGGAGCATCATAATTCTCTCTCTTTGTCTGAGATGGCATCCGTCCATCTGTGCATCCGCAGGGCCGCTGGTCTTACTGGAGGTGATGGAGCTGTCAGAGCTCCTGTACTCACTCGTCACCAGTCATGTCTCTGCTGTAGAGCTGAAGAAAGGAGGAAAAGCAAGGGATGGAAATGAATTCTCTCCACCCTGCTGGTGAAATGTCAGGGAGTGCAGCCGGTTAGTGGCGACAATGAGGGCCCTTATCACCTGCTAATTGAAATCCAATGAGGTGTGAAAGAAGCCTTTAAAAAATTCACAATCAACAGGACCATCACGCACAGACACAACCAGAGAGAGTAATTTCATTTTGACGTCTCTCCCTCTTGTTAAAGATCCATCACTAACAATTATGGCGTGAGATTGGGTTTCATGGTGCGTATGGGTCTGCAGCAGCATCCAGTCAACCCTGAGCCACTGTTACACGGACTGAATTCACGCTAAGAGCCGAGACCCTCACACTTGCTACTCAAACGAACATGCTACACATGCGTGCTTTGGTTTTGAATGGTGCCATGTGATAAAAGAGAAGACCTGGGTTTGAATCCGGCCTGTTAATGAAAATAAATATTGTTAGTTTAATAGCTTTGATGCATCGGTTTTCAAGAAGATATTGTAAACCAAATCCAAAGCAAACGTTTAAAATTTCTCGAAAATTTTAAATGTATGCTTTCCAGTGTTTTTGAGAGGACTGGCGATGTACATTGTTTGGGGTCAGTATGTTTTATAAAAATAATGGTACTTTTATTAAGTAAGGATGCATTCAAGTCATCACTTTTGAAGCCTGAAACATAAAATGGCACAGTTTCCACAATTTCCATGAAGCAGCACAGCTGTTTTCAAAATTGATAATAATCAGAAATGTTTCTTAAGCAGCAAATCAGCATATTAAAATGATTTCTATAGATCATGTGACACTGAAGACTAGAGGAATGATGTTGAAAATTCAGAGAATTAAATTACATTTGAACATATGTTCAAATAGAAAACAGTTAATATTGTGTAGTAACTGTAATTATATTTCACTATTTTACTGTTTTTACTGTATTTTTTATCAAATTAATGCAGCCATGGTAAGCATAAGATACTTTTTAAAGCAATCTTACCAACCACAACCTCTTTAATAGTAGCCTATAGTGCGCATTAAAATAACTTGTATTCTCAGAATACAAGAATTAATAAATTACACAGAAAACATGTAACACTATTTGAATGCTCCTATTTTAACAAATGCAACTGTGAAATGTGCTAAATGAATCTCTTATTTATCTAATTTATTATGGTTCTAAAGCTTCAGTTGGTTACAATGCTGAACTAAAAGAAATCAAATTAAAAAGAAATACTTGTAAGATATAATTTGTTATATCTTAATTTGTATTTGTAAGATATAAGATACTTTTCAGATTGTGGCCAATAAAATATAAAGATTTTGTTGCATCATCTAATTATGCATCTACACTCTTAAAAATTGATGTTTGGATGAAGAACATTTACCATCCATGGAATGTTTCTATTGCACAAAAGGTTCTTTATAGTAGGGGTGTAACGGTACGTGTATTCGTACCGGACCGTTTCGGTACAGGGCTTTCGGTACGGTGCACGTGTGTACCGAATGACCAAATGCAATATTTTGTATGTGGAACATAGGTACATTTCGTGTTTCCAAACGAACATATTAAGTGGCGGAAGTCTCCCTGTTCAGTGCAAATCCCGCCCTGCAGCTGATTCTAAGGCCGGTGACACACTGGCTGCGTGGCGTGAGCGTGGCGTTTCTGCTGCGTGTCAGTTGAGTGACGGCTGCTTCGCGTTTTCTGTGTCTTTACACACCAGAATCGTGCCTGACGCGGCGCTGGCGCGCTGCTGCTACTGTAGGTGACATAGAGGGAGACCGCCGAGGCGCCGACAGAACAGGATCTTGTCTTCACGACAACAATATCTATACTTCATGTTGAGCATAAATATAAAGCCTACTGATAAAGGACACCGTCAACAGTATTGACGGTGTTTGACAGGTGCAATATGCCAGTGTGTCACCGGCCTAAGGTTTTCAAAAGGCATCACCCGAGTGTGCCTCGCTACAATTAGCAAAAAAACGATTGTAATTCAAACGCAGCTCCCGTTGGCATTTAAACAGACCTTTGCTCTTAATTCTGATCGGTCCAACGCAATAACGAAATCTGAGCAGGTCTAAAAACTGAAACTGTTGATGCTGCATTTTACACTTTGGAAAAGTTATATCTTTTTTAAATATGAGCAGGCCTACAAGCTGGGATTGGTAATGCTGCACTGTAATCACAGTTATTTATTTATATTTTTCATTATATTTTATTATATTATATGATATTGGTTTGAGACTGAGAGTATTTTATTTAGTGGAGAACTTTGCAGCAGTATTTTTTTTTCTTATTCTTTTTTTTATTTTATATATATTTTATTAAAAAGTATTTAAAAAAAAAGTGTAAACAAATTGTTAAAAAAGTTTATAGTAATAAACAACCTGCAGTTTAATGTTTGCATTTCTTTCCCTTACTGTACCGAAAATGAACCGAACCATGACTTTAAAACCGAGGTACATACCGAACCGTGATTTTTGCATACTGTTACACCCCTACTTTATAGTGGAAAAAAAGTTAAATGTTGGTTTCTCATGATAGATAAAAGGCAGAATTGCAGTGCTGCCAGTTTCACTGATTATTTATAGCAATACAACTACAGCTAATTATCAAGACAAATGGTTGAAAGATGACTGCAGTAGAGTGTGTGTAGTGTTTGTAAAGACGTGACGTCTGTTTACCGCACTTGAACATATGCACACAGCATGCATGTTGCATGTCGTTCTTACACGTCTCTGTACCTATTTAAGGGTTATACATCAGGTGGATTGCGCTCTGTGCGCGTTGAACAGGTGTCTTGACTGTCACAACTGATGTAGGAGAATATGTTGTGCGATCCGCCAGCGTGAAAGCTCTTGATCTCGTCTTCGGCTCGAGTCTGCATGTCGTTCCTGTTGCCTGCTCGTCCCATGCGCTTACTGACATGTTTGTTGACATGAAATATTCAGCAGTGGCGTCGAGCCGACGGTGACGCGTGCATGATCTCCAGAGACTCCGATATCTGATATGACGCCTCGCAGCGCGTGCGCGCGTCTGTGTGTGTGTGTGTGTGTGGAACATTGATTGGGATGCTGGCTGTTAAGAGCAGGTTTCAGATTTTCAATAAGACCAGGCGCGGGCGGATGAACGGGCTTTTACACTCAACGCTTTGATTCTGAGTTTCACCAGGAGCCTGTGGCTGAAGACAGTGACTCAACAATTCATGGATATTTCTTTCATTCCAGAGAAAGAGCCAGCAGGGGTTTATACCACAAATAAACTAGTCAAAAACCAATGATTTCTGAATGATCACGTGACCACTGAACACTGGAACAATAATGCTGAAAATTCAGCTTTGATCACAGGAATAAATTACATTGTTCAATAAATTAAAATAAAAAACGTTGAAATTGTAATAATATTTCACAATTGTACTGTATTTTAGATCAAATAAATGCAGACTTGGTGAGCAGAAGAGACGTTTTCAAAGAATCTTTCTGATCCCATACTGTGCACATTAAAATAAAAGCTATAAAACATCAATTATATCAAATGTGAAAAATGAAAAGTTACCACTGGGATGTGTTGAGATGCCTTGGCCTTTATGTCTTAATCAAAAAGCCTCTTCAAAGTGTCGGTGTTGGAAAACTGAAAGTAAAATAAAAGTAAAACTGACTGTGAATACTATTTAATGCAAAAAAGTCTCAATGTCTCAACCTGCCAAGTCTGCAATCAAGATTCAGAAATCTCAATGTTGGGTCAGTTTGAAAAAAATATATAAACTTTAATTCGGAAAGAATGCATTACATTGCAAAAAAATAACGAGTACACCTTTATAATGTCTCAAGAGAATTCAATTAAAAATAAACTCAAAATTCTCCATATCTTTTTAATAGATAAATAAATCACAGTTTCCACAAACATATTTTGCAAAACGACTGTTTTTAACATTGATAATAAACAAAAATGTTTATTGAGCAGCAAATCAGCATATTATAATGATTTCTGAAGGATTATATGGCACTGAAGACTGGAGGAATGATGCTGAAAATACAGCTGCACATCACAGAAATAAATCATATTTAAAGATATCGTAAAATTTTAAAAAGCTATATGGAACTGTAAAAATATTTCACAACATTACTGTTTTTACTGTATTTTTGATCAAATAAATGCAGCCTTGGTGAGCAGAAGCATGTTTCACACTGTCCTTTCAAGTCAATGATCTCAATACAAACTCAAGCATTTCTCATTAAATTCTCCCAAGGTCAAATGAACTGAGCTGCTCTCCACTGTATGAAGCATAACCTCTGAGCAATAAGCCTTTCCTGTGTGTGTGTGTGTGTCGGATCTCTGTAGAGCAGGATGAGTCCATAGGATTGATCTGATTGTGGTGTAGCCGGTGGTTTGTGAGGATGAAGCCAATAAAGTGCTCTCTTCCGTCTGTAGGATCGGCCTTATATCAGATCAGCTCAACTTTAATCCACACGACTCCATGTAATGCGTCGGCCCCGCGGCTCCTGCCCTCAGGTTCATCAGCAAGTCCAGACTCGAGCGCTCGCTGCTGGGGTGATTGCACTCTTACATGGACCCCAGCAATCAATCATCTCCTGCAGAAACCGTAACTGCAATCTGTAAAATAAATATTTGAAGCATTTGGACAATTTCAAAATGTATTAAAATATTCAAAAAATATGATTAAAATATTAATTTATATAAAATAAACTATAACATATAAAGCAGTAATTATTAACAATTATTCTTAAATTAAATAAAACAATTTGTCCCCTTGGAATTATAAGGTTCTATCTGACATTTTTGTCGAAATTGAGTTATTCACATATTGTTGTTAGGTTACTTATTAAACCACTTCAGCTGTTAATTAGATTTTTTGAGAATTAGGCATATGCAAAATTGGACCCACCGGTGGGTCCCCAGAGTTGATGTGGTTAACATTATGTTATAGATTTTTTACATTTTGTGTACATTTTGGGACTTTTTGTATTAAAAAAAAAAAAAAAAAAAGGTTCTATACAGTCGAATGGAATGCAAAAACTTTTAAGCTCAATATCTCAAAACTACTCAGAATGCTGAAAGAACCTTATAATTCCAAGGGGACATATTAATAATTATTAAATTAATATAATACATGCACATCTTCAGCAGAATTTGTTGAAACCAATATATTAGTGCAGAAAAATTTAAATATCAACAAAATTGCCTTTAAAGTTGTCCAAATTAAGTTCTTAATGCATATTACTAATCAAAAATTAAGTTTTGATATATTTACTATAGGAAATTTACTAAATATCTTCATGGAACATCTTTACTTAATATCCTAATGATTTTTGGCATGAAAAAAAAAATCAATAATTTGGACCTATACAATTTATTCTTGTCTGTTCCTATAAATATGAAGACTGGTTAAGTGACTTAAGACTGGTTTTCTGCTCCAGGGTCATACATACACACACACACACACACACACACACATTTATATATATATATATAAATGCCTGCTACTGTAGGTAACATAGAGGGAGACCGCCGACAGACCAGGCTCTTGTCTTCATGACAACAATATCTATACTTCATGTTGAGCATAAATATAAAGCCTACTGATAAAGGACACCGTCAACAGTATTGACTGCAAAATAGACTATGTTTGACAGGTGCAATATTTGAAAATCGAGAATTATTAATTTATTTTTTAAATTACATTTATATCTGAATTTATTTCAACCTATAGACTTTCAAACATCAAAGTGTCATGAATTATAAATATGAAATATTTTCCTATTCTATTTTGCCTGGAAATGCTTCCAACATGCGTGCGTGTCGCGTGAAATATAGGCGTCGGTTCTATTTCTAGCATGCACGCGTTTTCCGCAGGGCTCGAGCCGCGCCTGAGATGCATGTCTCACGCAGGCAGTCTGCAAGCTCTAACCTGTTAACATGGGAGCCTAATTAAAAACAGACACGCTACGCAGCTGAGATGCTTGCGCCACGCATCCAGTGTGTCGCCGGCCTTAGAATCAGCTGCAGGGCGGGATTTGCGCTGAACGCGGAGACTTCCGCCACTTAATATGTTCGTTTGGAAACACGAAAATGTACTTATGTTCCGCACACAAAATATTGCATTCCGTCATTCGGTACACAAGTGCACCGTACCGAAAGCTAGGGATGGGTACCGAAACCCGGTATTAAACTGGCCCCGGGGCTAAATTATGAAAGACCGTAGTATCAGTAAGATCTGATGCTATCGGTTTTGCTTTCGGTACTAGAGGAAAAAAAAATTAATGTACTATGTATTTTTGCTTAATAATGTTATCATGCACATTTTATCTCACCAAACATTTCTAATGTGCGATCATATTAAGACGTTTGTCTGTGAGATCTGCGAGATCTCTCATGTGCGCCGCGGAGGCTGTCTGTCAGTCACACACACACACACACACACACCACAACGAGCGCGGCGCATGCACAGACATAACAGTACGAAAACTCCCACTTAATAATAAAGAGTGACGATGGCGAAGAGATTTGCTTAATAATGTTATCGTGCACATCTTATCTTACCAAACATTTCTAATTTGCGATATTATTAAGACGTTTGTGAGATCTCTCATGTGCGCCGCGGAGGCTGTCTGTCAGTCACACACACACACACTCAAACACAACAAGAATGAGCCCGGCGCACACACATGCATAAGGGGCCGTTCACATATTGCATCTTTTGCGCGCTCAATTTCGTTATTTCAAATGTAGGCGCGCGTTATGCGCACTCATAATGGAAGCGACGCGGTCGCTCCGCGCACGCGGTGCGACGAGCTCGTTTTTTCCAGGCACGTCCGCACCGCATCGAGTTAAAAACATCTACATTTTTCAGAATGCCGCAAGCGCACCGCAGGTCATGTAGCTTCCTCACCTTTTCCGTAACAACGTTGAAAGCTCAGCCAAGATGAAGGAACAGCTGATAGCTGTATGTGGATTTTTTAATTAATTTAGTAGCAGAGCTACTGCAAGCAGTTTTTAATGCTGCAAATCCATTTATCCATTGCTGAAATTTCCGCTTCTTCATGGAGAGAGTAGGTCGTGGTTGCTTAGCAACGGCAGACTCAGGAGCGCAAGTTCCCGAAGGCTTCGGGGGGAAAAAATCAGAAAGCGGCGTGCCTAGCGTTTTCCATGCGTTTTAGACGCGATATGAGAACGGCCCCTTACAGTACGAAAACTCCCGCTTAATACAAAGAGTGATGATGGCGGAGACAGTAAAACGTTCCAAAGTGTGGTTATACTTCACTAGAGTTGATGCAGACAATGCTGGTTGTCATAAGTGCAACAAAATTTTTCATGTAAGGGTGGAAACACAAGCAATCTGTCAAAGCATCTTTCAAAAGTGCATTATGTGCAGACAGAGAAATGCAAAGTTTTCGACTGCCTAACACAACACAAAGTAACAAAACACAAAGTACCGATAAGAATACCATTAAAGTACCGGACCGTTAAGCAGTATCGGTACGATACCCATGCCTACCGAAAGCCCTGTGCCGAAACGGTCAGGTACGAATACACGTACCGTTACACCCCTAATATATATATATATATATATATATATATATATTAAACCATATGATGGGGAAATGAAACAGACTGAGTTTTGGTGTTTACTGCTGCTGCTGGAGTCTCCATCTGTTTCTCTGCTGTATCTGTGAACTGAAGGGCCACACAGGAGGACTATCACAGATATCTGCCTGCAGCCGCATTCATACACAAGCTCAAAACCACACCATACAGCTCAAACCAGCCTAGAGGAGCTAGCAGGTGTTACTAGCCTGGACAAGATGCATCATGCTTTGATGATGGTGAAAGACTGGGTAACCAGGTAAACCATATCAAACCAGATAAGACCAGCAAACCATATCAACTAAACTGAGAAAGACGTATTTTTATATCAGGAATAATTTAGGTCACCACTGTATGTACAGTATTTTTTATTTTATAACGAAGCAATATTAATAATAAAAATGTATGTATATTCTGTAACCTGTAACTTGAATCTGTTAAATATTTTAAGAATGTTAACTGTCAACAGACACCTAAAGAAGATAAATCTGTATTAATTATTTACACAATTAACCTTTATGTTCTTATAATGGTTCAAATGAGGTTTCAGGGACCGAAAACCATATATACCACATATATATAAATTAGGGAATGATTATAATACTTTAAAACTAACAATGCAATTCAGTAAATTCTGCTCCTGCCAATGCACTATTCAACTCGTGAATCAACAGGAGTCCGTTCACACAGTCTCAATTTTCAGTATCTACACAAATGCTGTTTAATGCGATGGTTTTGCAGGCCAGAGCTGGAGCGAGAGAGCGAGCGAGGTCTCGATGTATCTGCTGTCAGTTTGACACAACTCATCAAAACGCTCTGGCCTTCAGGGTTTGTGGGTAAAATCTGTCACACACTCACAGTCGCACGGAAAACTGAATTTAAACTACGGCCTGTCGGCTGGAATCACATTTCCAATCCGCTCAAATGAATTGTCATTCTCAGCATTACAGCGCAAAGCTTCGCCTGTGGTGAGACTCATAAATCTCGGCCGTTCCTCTGTCTCCAGTCGAGGAAGAAACGCTGCATTGCCAGTCGCTTGCGTTTTAAATATCTGTCTCGATCGATCCGCCAGTTTAGACTTGAGCTTTTTCTGACTAAGACAGTCTGTGGTGTGGAACGGACCGACTAATGCAACCTTTATTTCACATGTTATGTTTCAGGAGAAAGCAATCTTGAATTAATTATGACATGCTTGGTTTGTTATTGCCTCCAAAACACAATCACATCAGTTATGGCTTCCTGAGCACTGAGATGTTTGATGTGGTTTCCTCAAGTTTGATTCGATTATGCCACAAGCTTCATTCAGCTCTTTAACATCTCCTACAGGCCTAAAACACATAAACACAGAAGAGAAGATTTGACTTTGGGTGATTACACATAATTCAGTTTACAAAATAAATATACACTAGTCAACATTTGAAGTTTCATCAAAGTTGTCCTAAAACCAAAATAAGTTCTTGTCTAAGGACAATATTGATTGATCCAAACTTTTTTGATCCACTTCAGATGTTGACTTCTATAAGATATTGTTATTTTGCTGCAAATATTACATAGCCTTATATACATTTATATTTTTGGAAAAGTCCAGTTAATCCAAGTGTAGTAAAAAATAAAATAATGCAATTTTAAAAAAAATATAAAATTAAAATAATGCATTATAAAATAAGATTTCCATTATTTAGCAAAGCAAATTGAAATTTGGTTAAAATAAAATAAAATATTTGTGATTTACAATTACTGTGTGGCAAATATAGCCAAATAAAAATGTAATTTTAAATTTTAATTGAAATTTGGTTAAAATAAAATAAAATATATATGATTTACAATTACTGTGTGGCAAATATAGCTAAATAAAAATGTAATTTTAATTTAATTTAATTTAATTTAATTTAATTTAATTTAATTTAATTTAATTTAATTTAATTTAATTTAATTTAATTTAATTGTGTATTTAATTAAATTGTGTATGTATATTTATTTAATTTAAATAAATTACTTTTTGGATAGTCCAGTTTTCCGATGTAGCAAATCAAAATGGGGTTAAAATAGTAAAATATACATATATATATATATATATATATAATAAAGTAAAGAAAATGAATGAATGAATTAGTGCATGATGGTGCCTTAAAAGAGCAGTTAAACTAAAATACATAAGCAAACCAATATGCTAATATAATGCTTATAAAGATAAAACCCCCACTTGTAGTGAAGATGAGATGCTGAAAAGGTCCTGCTAAAGAAGTATGTTACTAAAATGTCTTTTCATGCACTGATCTTGAAAAGTAAAGTCTCCTGGTGAGGAAAATCTCATTAATTTACAGTCACGAAAAAACGTTTCTAACCCATTTGTATTTCCAAAAGTCTCAATGTGCTCTACATTTACTATTAAAGAGATCTTATTTGTGAATTTTCTTTCATAAAGCCCCCTGTAACGTATGATTGTTAGAGGAAGGCACCTCCTCACAGGAGAAGCAGCTCCTGCTCTTTCTTCTGCCGCTGCGTTTGAACCTGCACATGTGTCTCTTGAGCCGGACCTCATCTGCTGCGCTCGCTGATAAAGCCAGCCTTTGATTCTGGCCTCACAGGTGAAGGAGGAACACCTGTTTGATCCCAGGGCCGCTGGTTTGAGATCCTCTCCTCCTCTCCTCCAGATGATGGGTGCGCTCGTCCCAGCCAGGACCTTATCAAAGCCATGGAGCTTTTATTCTTGAAAGGTTTGAGAAAGAAAGCCAGCGCTGCTCTATGTGACAGCACCTTAAAAAAAAGATTCATTTTTGAGATAATACAACAAAGATAAGTTTTATCATGATAAAATCACAGTTATGGTACATACAGTAATCATTAATAAAAATAATAAGAAGAAGAATTATTATTATTATAGAAAAAAAACTATTTTTGGATATTTCTGTGGTCCAGTGAAGTAAAGTAAGGAAGAAAGGAAGGATGGATGGATGGATGAAATTATGCATGGATGGACTGATGGATGGAAGGAAGTATGCATAGATGGATGAAAGGAAGGATGGATGGATGGATGGATGGATGGATGGATGGAAGGAAGGATGGATGGGTGGATGGTTGGTTGGATGGATGGAAGGATGGATGGATGGATGGATGGAAGGAATGAAAGATGGATGGATGGATGGATGGATGTAAGGAAGGGAGGAAGGAAGGAAGGAATGGTGGGTGGATGGAAGTAAGGAAGTAAGGAAGGAAGAAAGGATGGATGGATGGATGGATGGATGGAAGGATGGATGGAAAGAAGGAAGGAAGGAAGGAAGGATGGATGGATGGATGGAAAGAAGGAAGGAAGGAAGGAAGGAAGGATGGATGGGTGGATGGAAGGATGGATGGAAAGAAAGAAGGAAGGAAGGAAGGAAGGAAGGAAAGATGGATGGATGGATGGATGGGTGGCTGGATGGAAGGATGGATGGATGGAAAGAAGGAAGGAAGGAAGGAAGGAAGGAAGGAAGGAAGGATGGATGGATGGATGGATGGATGGATGGATGGATGGAAGGAAGGAAGGAAGGATGGATGGATGGATGGATGGAAGGATGGATGGATGGATGGATGGAAAGAAGGAAGGAAGGATGGATGGATGGCTGGATGGAAGGATGGATGGATGGATGGATGGATGGATGGATTGATGGATGGATGGATGGAAGGATGGAAGGATGGAAGGATGGATGGATGGATGGATAGCTTTGTGATAACAATATATTAGATTCTAAACTGGTATGCAAGATGCACATCAAGGTTTTAAAACAAGTAAGTGGTGTTGTGAACCACGGGTTCATCATTCCTATCAGGAGGACAGTCAACACGGCCCTCAGACGCTCGCTGACAACCTGATGCGTAGTGTGCATTAAATCAGCGCGTGCAGCTTCAGGAGAGGAGCGTACGGTGCATGCAGAAGCCCGAGCGGCCTGACAGTGACGGATCAAGCAGCATATTCAAACAGACCGGTGACGCTGACAGACGGTGGAGGAGGACCGCGCGCCTCTGTCAGACGCTCCCAGCGGTGACCCGTCCGTCTGCTGCTGGAATGCAGATGCTGGAGGAAACACGGCGTGACAGAGAGGCCATCAAAGCCTGACCGCTTCAGCATTTAGATGGATCTGAGACCGAAAAACACAGCAGCACTGGTGATCTCATGCATGCGATCTCTACCTGCATATAAAGTGTACATTAATGCACATTTGGGTAGACACTGAAACATGCAATATTAGTGTATTGGCAGCAGCTAAAATGTAAGCATTTCATGCCTTTAGAAATTTACAAATATTTACAAACGATCTTTTATTTTTGTTTATTTTATGTTATTTTTGCTATATATTAGTTAAGAAGCACTGCATGCATAAGTAATAGGCCTACTTGTAATACTTGTCATAGATCATATATCGTGCAATTTGTTTTAACAAGTTTTAACTTGTTTATATTTTACATTTATAACATGTTTAGAAGTTAAGTGCAATAAGACAAAATACACATAGGCCTATTCATTTATTACATTTACATTTATTCATTTAGCAGACGCTTTTATTCAAAGCGACTTTGC
The DNA here is from genome assembly GCF_963082965.1 of Carassius carassius. Lineage (NCBI taxonomy): Eukaryota > Metazoa > Chordata > Actinopteri > Cypriniformes > Cyprinidae > Carassius > Carassius carassius. The sequence goes on along the minus strand of NC_081762.1, from coordinate 3,787,094 downwards.
AAATTTTATTTGTATGTATTTTTAAGACACACAGACATTTATGAATTTTTTTTTCATAAAATTCACAGGTTGATTTTATATTAAATGAAATAAACATATATGAGGACACCAAACATTTATATTATACAATATTTGCTTAAGTAACTGAGTGAAACATATGTTAATGTCATCATAATATCAGAATATAATATTTAGCAATAAAAAAAGTTTCTCAATCATTTCAACTTGGTCATCGGTTTTCAGTAATGCAAGAGCACATGCCAAGTATATGTTCAATAGGGGTACGTACACTTTGAATGCATCAGTAAGCATTCGCATACCACCAAAAAAAGTATGTTTCTGGCCTAGATATACCATTTTAAATTCTTCACCAAAGCTTCTTGCTGGATATATAATCATTGGTAATAAATAATAGCTGTCACATGGTTTAACACATAGTGCAACATATTTCTGCATACATGCACCTGTGATATGAAACATAGCTCTGCAACTGTTCTTGTTTAAATTAGCTGAACGTGGGGTGAGGAGGGTCACCGTCATAGCAGTGTGAACATTTAGCCCGAGGCCAGTCAGCCGTCGCCCCTCGAGACCTCCAACACAGCGCCGTTCCTCATTTCCCAGAATGCATATTCCCATTACCTGCCCCCGGTTTGCAGGGGACGCGTGAGGACACCTGAATGTTGGATGGGATTCCAGCCTCCTCGATTAGCACCGAAAGCATCAGCTTCACTCTGCGTGTAGGAGTCGATTAGCATCCACACTTTTGGACCGAGAGAGAAACACAAACAAAAAGTTACTGTACACATAAGATACACTACAATGTCTGTGGGTGGAGTTTCACACTTCTAGTGCAACAAATGCACATTGTTAATTGGATTTTTTATGATATTTTACACTATTGCTACTGTTCAAGTGAGCTCTGAACAATATTCTTTACTATTCAAGACAAAAGATCAAATATATACTGGAGTTTCTGTACTTTTGCTGTCTGTCTTTGCAAGTCATGCAAGTCGAATCTTCTGTTGGCTTGGTTTTCCTGAGAGACAGACGGAGAGAAAGCGAGGCATGGAGTCACTGCTGGGATGCATATGATTACACCAATCCAATAAAAGAGCTCATTGCTGTTCTGTGTGCGGCACATTAAAGTGCTCGATGCTAATGAACCTGAGTCTGGATATAGAAACCAGCAGCAGATACTTTCACACTACATCCGAAAAACCATTCATGGTAACAAATAAGACGCTGTTTGTGTCCATATCACCTTTGCAACACAGTGCACCCTGAGAATATCTTATAACCGGCACATTTCACAAAAAAGAGCTTAAAAACTGTGATATTGAAGGTGCTTAACTTTCAAAAAATATTTTTGGCCACCCCAGGAGGTCAAACTAAATATTATATGAGATTTTACATTTCCTATTCATTTTATATGAGAGTTGCTGTTTGTGAACCCTGTTACTAAAACATGACATATATATATAAACCCTACTTAATAAAATCCTATAAAACAAAATAATATTTTTGTGAAATAAAAATAATAATAAGAATCTGTACTTTTTATTTGAGGAAATTATAAAAAAAAAAAGATTTCATAAAGTCTAAAATTAATAAATTAGAATTTATAAAATCAGAAAATGAATTGGTACATGGTTGACACTGTATGCTGTCAACACTAAAAATTTATCAGACATTATTTCAAATTTGGTGACACAATAGGAAACAATTTTTAAAAGCTAGAACTGGTACATGGTTGAATAATTGAGCAGTGCAATCAACACACACACACAAAAAACATTATTTAAAATGTGTTACATATAATGTTAGCATTTAATTACTGTTTTCACTTCAAATAACACTAAAGTCTTTGTGTCTTCTTTCCTTAATGGGACGCCAATCTGCACCCTATTCATGGAAAGGTGACATTCACAGACAACATAGAAGTATCCCGACAGTAATTTTCTGCGTACCTTTTGTGCTTGAGGTTTGGTGCTTTGACAGTTTCTGAGACGTGGAGGCAGATGAAGGTCACTGTGATGATGAAGGGCGGAGCTCCACGCTGCCGGCGCATTAGTGATGAGTTCGTCCAATTACAGTCAACTTCCCCGAGGGCCACTGCGCCGAGATACAAGATCATCACCTTGATCGTCAAGCACTGTAAAATCTATTCCATTCAGCCTCCTTCTTTATGTATCATATGTCGAAGTCTCATTTAATGACCTTTCTCTTCATTATCAGACGCCGCTGCCATATGCTCATTATCAGAATTACTCCTGTGGTTTAGATATTTTTACGATCAGCTGTAGTCTTTTACGGTCAGGATAAAACTGTGTTCGCTTCAGTAATGTGACATTTGCGATGAGGTAGGAAAATCGGGACTGTGAGCAGACGTAGACTGGGATTTTAAAGTGATGCAGTGAGTGACATTTATATCCTTTCTCCAGCAGCCTCTAAAGCAGACGACACGGTGAATATCTGGCCGGTACATGACAGCGAGGGGTCAGTCTTATTAGAGGGCCCCGGTTTGAAACATGGCGCTGGAGAAGGTCGTGTTCTCAGACGGCCGATCACACACTGTCACTTAACACCGGCCGTGTCGTGTCACAGCCTGTTTGTGTAACGCTCTCACCTCTCAATGAGATATGAACAATGACAGCCGTTTGACGAGTGTCACCCGGGCAGAGCTTCACAAAGACACACACAGAGAAAGAGAGAAAGAAACTGAGCGATAGAAAGTCACCCTGCTGAAAATACAGGCTGGTTTTTGATGCCAGTCTAGCTATCTATCTATACACACACACACACACACACACACACACACTTCGAAATGTCATGTTCAGAAAGCAAAATGGGTTGTGAATACATTTGTGTGCTGACTGTAAAGCACTAAAAGTGATCATACAAATATCTTAACCACATGAGTAATGAGCATATGTAAACAGCATCTAATATTGAACATAAAGGTTATTAAATGATACTTTGTAACATATGAAACATAAAGAGCACAGACCAGCATAGCAGATGGAGTGTGCACTGCACATTTTTATAAATGTGGTAGGCTGTATGGGTATTTACTGAGAAAATGATGCAGTAAACTGTACACAGTGGCTGGATATCATCTTGAAATCTAATGTTACCTGAAGTCAGAGGTCAAACGCTGCCATTTCTGGTTATGATTCTGTACTCAGCCTCCCATACTGATGCTCTCTGTCATCCGTGCACTCAGCAAAGCATGCTTTCTTTGCTCATATTTATTCGTTCTTTGATCGCTGTGTTCGATCAATATCCATTTAGGCTGTATAGCATCAATTTGTATAATGCACATTGCTTCTTTTTTGTAATTCTCCTCAAAATGAATCCTGTGAGGATGTTTCTGAGCACAACCTGCAGAACAGGAAGGAGACTGTGAATGAAACGGAGGATGTGAGAAGAATGCATCATCTCCCAAATATAAAACTTCATTTAGAACCAGGAATACTTCTCAAGGGTTGTGTTGGGTTACGCTAGTCATACATGAATGATGTTGCACCACCCGTCAAGCAGATTTTTTGGTGCTTTGAAAGCAGTGCATGTCAACAAGTTGTGCTGTCAGCGAACTCAAGATGCGATTGCTGTTGTGTATTGTTAAAAAAAATCGTTCCATAAGCACTCGACTTACAAACGAGCTGGCACGGCTTCTTCAAGACCTACAGCTTTGATGAAGCGTCAGGAAGCTTCTAACGCAGTGATTGACGTGCTTTCCGGTGCAGCGCTGACTGGCAGTGTCCTGGAGGAACCGGAGAGCATGCTCAAAGTTCTGCTGTGGCGCTGACCTGACACTGCAGTACGGCTCTGCCATGAGTGACAGATGAAGAGATGATGGAGAGAGATCTACGATGGATCAAAGACAACACCTGATGAAAGAGACACTGACAGCAGGAGACAACAGGAAACAGAAGGAGGGTGTGAGAGAGAAGACACAGGATGAACGAACCAGCATGTGAGAGTGAATACTAAGACTACTCATTTTGTAAACAGATACTAAGTCACCTTTATTTATATAGCGCTTTAAACAAAATACATTGCGTCAAAGCAACTGAACAACATTGATTAGGAAAACAGTGTGTCAATAATGCTAAATTACAGTTAAAAGCAGTTCATCATTGAATTCAGTGATGTCATCTCTGTTCAGTTTAAATAGTGTCTGTGCATTTATTTGCAATCAAGTCAATGATATCGCTGTAGATGAAGTGACCCCAACTAAGCAAGCCAGAGGCGACAGCGGCAAGGAACCGAAACTCCATCGGTGACAGAATGGAGAAAAAAACCTTGGGAGAAACCAGGCTCAGTTGGGGGGCCAGTTCTCCTCTGACCAGACGAAACCAGTAGTTCAATTCCAGGCTGCAGCAAAGTCAGATTGTGCAGAAGAATCATCTGTTTCCTGTGGTCTTGTCCTGGTGCTCCTCTGAGACAAGGTCTTTACAGGGGATCTGTATCTGGGGCTCTAGTTGTCCTGGTCTCCGCTGTCTTTCAGGGATGTAGAGGTCCTTTCTAGGTGCTGATCCACCATCTGGTCTGGATACGTACTGGATCCGGGTGACTGCAGTGACCCTCTGATCTGGACACAGACTGGATCTGGTGGCTACGGTGACCTCGGAATAAGAGAGAAACAGACTAATATTAGCGTAGATGCCATTCTTCTAATGATGTAGCAAGTACATCGGGTGTTATGGGAAGTGTTCCCGGTTCCGGTTTACCTAATTAATGCAGCCTAAAAATCCTTACTAACCCTAACTAACTATCTATCTGCACACTTTATGCTTTAACTGAAATCTTGTCTATCTATGCATCCGTCAATATCTTTATCTTTCATTATTTCTATCTACAAACATATGGTTTACTTGAAACTAACACTAACCAATCAAACCAGATTGCTTATCGTTTGAAAAAACCAACCGGCTAACACTAAATACCCAACCAATCCAGAATGCTTATACTCTTTGGGAACTAGACATACTGTGCCAACTGTTAATAAGTAAACTAACCAACTAACTAACTAACTAACTAACAGTAAATACTCTTATTGTTTCAAAAACTTGAAATCAGGAGATCGTTTTCAAAAGATCTGTGAGATTAAGATACTGTGCAAGCTGTTACTAACTAAACTACAAAACTAACAAACGGTTTACCTGAAACTAACACTAAACCACCAACCAACCTAGAATGCCTATTATTTAGAAAAGACTTTGCCAGCTGTTAGCTAACTATAAACAGATGGTTTACTTACTACAACTAACACTAACTAACCTCTAACTATATGTCTGTTTGTCTATATGTCTATCTATCTGCAAACAGATGGTTTATATAAAAAAAATAATCCTATCTATCTATCTATCTATCTATCTATCTATCTATCTATCTATCCGTCCATCCGTCCGTTGGTCTGTCTTTTCCCAGCTCAACCCATCTGCTGACCTGGACACAGTTATTCCTTCATTGATCTGGTTTGTGCTGATGGCCAGGTGTTGTTCTTGTTCTGTTAGAACTGCAGTGTCATGATAACTGTCCTCTGGTGTTCTCTGCGCCTCTCTGTTAGATGAATTAATGCACTCGAGTCACCTGGTGAAGCCTTTCTTACTCAGACGGCCATAATTCGAGAGACTTGGGTTTAATACCTTTCCATCCGCCCCAGGCTGTGGCACCAGACAATAATGCCATCCACTCCAACTAAAAGTCACTCCAGAGGCCAAAGGCCTCATTTACAGAAATTAAGCAAATTAGAGGTGTTAGTTAATGTTCTTCCTCTTAGAGCAGCGGCGAGGCTGGAGCACATTAAAGCGGAGCAGTGTGAATGGACTCGGCTCTGCCGGGGGGGCTGGTGGGCAGCCGGTGCGGACAGTTTTGAAGTAAGAGATGCAGAGAGCGACGTGAATGAGATTTGTAATGAGCACAATGCTTCCTCAGCATGCCATGTTTGCCCAGAGCCATGAAGCTAATCATGTCTGGAGCTTTCACCAGTGTGATGTGTTCAGAGAACATGCAACACACAATAAAACCCCAGCGCCGCTCTCATTTACGACCCACTCATATTCAGAAGAACAGCCTTCTTTCCTCTAAATATTTAACTTGTACTTCGTCTCACTTGTCCTATTTAAGGTCTCAGTCTTTGTTTTGCATTTTTCTTCCATGCACGTCAGCAATTCATCTATTGTATTAAAGAAACAAACATTAAGTTGCTCTTTCATACCTCAGGAGACTTACAGTTTTTCTCAGTCACTTTGGTACATTTCTCAGATCAGAAATGAAATTCTCAAAACTACTTGTACAACCTCCACATCATCTAGTCAGTTATACACATCATAAAACCAGTTCCTCATTCTTTTGAACAAGTTGCGATTGCTTTTATACATTCATGCAATTGATTATGCACATTTATCTGCAGTTTCCTACATTATTAGTTGCTAATGTCATGTCGCTCAAAAAGTATTATATAGTTTTCTGTTCAATAGTCTTACCCCTCAAAACATCTAGTCTTTAGCTCATCGTATAAGTCATTAAATGCAAAATGGTTAATCTAGTTGTCATAAACTGCCAAGCACACTTTTTATTTTTACAAGTTATTATTAGACTTTTTGTCAATCTGGCATGAATTGTGCAAGTGAATCTTTACAAATGTAGACAATGTAGATGATAAACCAATAATAAACCAGTTTTCTGAAATAGCTCAAAGGTTCATCTCATGAATCTTCAGTTGGAAAGCTTATACTGTATAGACAGAGGACAACACAAGAGTTACAAATTCTGACAATGGACTTATTTTCATCTTTGTGCCCATATTTCTTTTTTTCTTTTCTATATCACAATGACATTGTAAAGGTTTTTTTTTGGGGTCAGACCACTAGTAAAAGTGTAACTGGGAATTCTATCCAGTCTTTTTCAATCAATATCCCACATACAGTAATGTGTAAATCTGTACTTTTGAAATGGATATATGGCATACATAAGCATATTGCATACTGTTCAATACAGTAACTGTCATCCAAAATGTTGCCATGGTTTACATCAGAACATCCCTCCAGAGTACACTGCTATATTGACAGCATGACTAAGTGATTTGACTGTCTTATCCGTAAACTATGACACAAGGACTTGTCATTCGATGGCACTGACATGTTCATTGACACAGAAATTTATTTTTGAGAGATGAACTAAGGATTTTGAGCAGGAGACTTTGCAGGTAATCCATGGTGTTTTGCTCTTTGTACGAGTTGTTTTGAGAAATGCACTTACTGTTTTGCAAATCTCAAGAGTGATTCGAGAAATGTACCAAAGCAACTGAGAAAAACTGTAACTACCACAACCCTGGTGGACAATACCATTTTTAAAGCATTTGTCTTACTGCAGTATTTTGTTTTCTAAATAAATGTTTTCTGTTGGATGTTAAAGCAACATGATTTATAATGTACACTTAAGATATAGGTTATAATCCAACCTGTAGGTGCTGAAGTACATCTACTCATGCAACTCCATGACCCTGGAGTTGCTAGCGCAACAGTTTCTTCAGGGACTCAAACTCTGAACATGCATGCAAAGTATATTCATAATGCAATCAATGCACTGAGCAAGCATTCATGTTTCATGTGTCTGCTGATTCCAAACTGCATTGGCTACTGAGAGCATTAAACAATCAACACAACATTTTGTGTGTTTGTGTGTGTGTGTGTGTATTTTTTAAGGGAAGTTTAGAGTATAAATAATACAAATGCATATGCATATGTATATAAACAATAAATAATATGTATATAAAACAACAAAAATGATATATTTATTGTATAAGACAATGACAACAACAACAACAAAAACGAATTAAGACATAACAATAATGAAAATGACAAGAAACCAACAAAATTATTAAAACTTGAGAAAATATATATAAAAAACTATTTTTAAATATTTATAAAAATATTACAGACTCTTAAAATACTAAAATAACTACTAAAATTACACTGTTGCCCACATTAAAATTATAAGAACATTATAAATAATAATAAATAATAATATTTTGATATTTGTGGCCTTAGGAACTGTACAAGGCGTGTTTGTTGGTAACTGGTCACGTGGACAGAAGTCAGTCTGTCTAATGAAGCGCAGAATATTCATCAGCTGAAACACTCAAATGATCATCCCAGACATTTCCCCTTAAAGAAAAATGGCTTCTCTACTTCAATAAATGGATTTTTTTTTTCATTTTGCTTTTGCTATGGCTAATCTATGTCTAATACATCTAATTGTAAAAGCCACTGAACCTTAAAAAGGTTTCTCCTGTATGGAAGTGTTCTGCGGCAGAGGATGAGGAGACTACCAATAAGCAGAGTCTTAATAGTACATCTGTGTGTATTCTGATGGACGAGCACTACAGCACACAACACACTGTAATAGCTTTACATCAAATTGTGTTGGCTGGGCTCTAAATGGACTTTACTTGAATTTACTGTCTAGTAATTCAGTGTGCAGATATTGACCCGCGGCTTGTCATGTAGCACAGGTAGAGAGTGAGGGATGAACACACGCGCTTAGGTTCATCTAAAAGCATCAGGTATCAAGGAAGAAAGTCCAATAAAGGATGTTGCTGTATGGTAATTTGGACGGTTGCTAGAGATTTCCTTAAGTCTCTTGATGTCTCTAGATATGGCATATTGATATTCATATAAACAAAACTAATAGCAATGTAATTACTGTTTTTGGTCATCTTTTTTCTTTTCTTTTTTTTACCCGTCAGACAATAAAATAAAAGTTTTAAAAACTGTAATACAGCCACAGTTACTGTTTCAAGTAGGTGATTTTCACCTAACTGACGATAAAAAAAGGCAAAAATGGCAAGTTTGATTGTTTTTTGTTGTTGTTTTTTGCCTGAAAGACAATAAATTTTAAGTATAGACAACACTAATAGTGAGGCAGTTAGTGATTTAAGAAATCAACATCATGATTTTTGCCTTGCAGTCAATAAAACAGACAAAAAATACAAGTTGAATTTTTTTTTTTTTTTTTTTTGCTTGTCAGGCAATAAAACATATGAAACTGTAGTAATGAGGCAGTTACTGTTTTAATAAAATAAAATAAATAAAACAGGCAACATTTGCGAGTTTGATTGCTTTTTTCACCTGGCAGAAAATAAAACAGGCAAAACCACAAGTAAAAAAAAAAATGTCTGGCAAAAAAAAAAACAGACAAAAATTGCATAGAAGACAATCAAATAAAAGTAAAAATAACAGTAATATTGAAATAGTTACAGTTTTTTTGCCCAGCAGATGACAAAACATTTATTCATTTATTTAGTTATTTATTTATTGTATTTTGTTTGTCAGGTAAATGGCAAAATATAACTAACACCAGTAATAATGAGGCAAGTAACTGACTTAAGCAATACTTTTTTTTTTTTTTAAGCCTGGCCGAAGATAAAACAAGTTTAATTGCTTTTGAAAAGTAATTCCTTCAAATACTGATTTCTACAGCTGCAAAATACATTATTTACTTTCACAAACCTGTATTACACACGTGTTGACGGATATAGATTCCCCTAAAAAAAGAGCAGGGATAATTCATAATAATTTTCCTTTGCAGCTGATTAATTCTTGGCAAACATTTCAGAGCGAAGCCCGTTCCGGGGTCCTGCGTGTCACGAGCGCTCGACTCGCCTTTCATATTTCACGAGCGCAGGAAAGGCGCGCGACAGTTTTCCCCATTGTGATGGTGATTTCCCCTTTTCTCTTTAATCCCGACAAACCAGATTATGAATGCTGCGCTCCTCTCCGCTAGGAAAGGGGAATTTAAATACGATTCACCATGCAATTTCTCCCTCGTCTCCCAGAAGGAGCAGCAGGTTTTTTCACGAATTAATTAGCCGAATTTGTATGAAAATAGGTTTGGCGTGACATCTGGTCTGGTTGTAAGTGCTAAGTGCTAATGAGGCCTATTCAGAAGATTTGCATCTGTTGACTGCGTCTGGTTCCTGTGACCCAGTGTCCTCTCTCTAAGAGACACGAGATCTCCTGACAAGGACTTGAGTTGAGCTGAGGAGAATAAATCATTAAAATCATTAAGCAGAAGTATGCAGATATTTCACATAACAATCAACAGACATCGAAATCAGATCATACTGAGCATTGAGTTGAAGCCTGACTGTTGATTAAACTTCCTGCTCTTAATCTTGAAGAAATAATTCAACAAAATGAACATTTTGTAATCATTTACTCAGCCTTGTGTCATTCCGTCTCGGTATTATTTTCTTTCTTCAATGAAACACAAAATGAGATGTCAGCCTGAATGTCTGAACAGCTTTTTCTATATTAGTGGATGGTGATTTATACAGCTAAACTAAAAAAAGAACATATATATATATATATATATATATATATATACGCGGCATAACTATATGTATTTATAATGTATTTTTTTGTGATTTATCATTTATAAATTATAATATTATTACTCACCCTCCTTGTTTAGTTGACAGTTTATGGAAGCCTTTGACTTCCATAGTATGGAAAAAGTACTATGGAAGTCAATGGCTACCGTCAACTGTTTGGCTACCAGCAGTCTTCAAAACATCTTCTTTTGTGCCCAACAGAAACTCATACAGGTTTGGAATAATTTGAGGTTTAGTAAATCATGGCAGACTTTCATTTTTGGGTGAATTATCCCTTTAATTTAATCGAAACACATATGTACACTGTACACATAAATCAGTAAGGTAGATCTGGAATCTGTTGCATTGTACTGTTGTATTGCATTAAAAAAGGGATTTTCATGACGGTTGCTGTGAACCTCAGGAAACCCCAGAGATGTGATGACGCCTCAAAGAACCTCAACCAACCCTTATTTCAGTGGATTAACCAGTTTAACACATCTGACTGCAGCTTAACCAGCTAAAAACACTGACTTTACGACCTCACCCATGCACTTTCATTCAGGTGGTATGAGCACACCTATTACATCACTGTAAAGCTCATTTTTACTGCGATTAGCTAAAGTTCACAGATACATGGTGGATTTCTACAAAACATTATGTTTCTGTAAACTGTGTTTGTTGAACAAAAGCTGAAGAATTGAGCTGAGAAATGGCAGCACATACAGAGACATAAATAGATGTGTGCATGTCCTTATTCAAGGTGAGCGGCACAGAGTGGAATCTGTACAGTTAACTCAGCGTTTTCACCCACAGAATCATTTATCAAGGAGAATAGACGCTTCGCAGCGCTCCGTATGTAAACGCTCGTCAGCATGACCCACGCACCAGTACTCTGGGAGATTTACAGATCTGGATTAAGACGTTATTATTGTGTTCACGCATGCTGTTCGGATACAGTTGTTTGTGCAATGAAAATCTGACAACCAACAAACTTCACTACTTACACACAAAAACACACAGCACTTAGCTGGTAGCCCACCCGAGGATGTTTTTATACTATTGTTGGATTTTTACTGACGGTCTTCGCGAGAAGGGAACACTTAACTAATGTGATCTCCTCCAACAGCTTCGTTACATTACTACATTAGTCGAGTGGACGAATCGCGGGGTTAAAGCCAGTCATCCCAGCAAATGTGCCTGACAGGGCCTGCTGAATTCTGTCTAGAAGCCTATCGACCACCGACAAGCATCCTGGCAAAAACACACACACAAAAGGAAAACATTCAGATTAGCTGTTTTGAATAAGGCCTGTAAACAACTACATAGCAATCACACGGAAGACCCTAGCAACACCCACACCTTACAGAAGACCCTAGCAACGCCCAAACCTTACAGAAGACCCTAGCAACACCCAAACCTTACAGAAGACCCTAGCAACGCCCAAACCTTACAGAAGACCCTGGCAACACCCAAACCTTACAGAAGACCCTGGCAACACCCAAACCTTACAGAAGACCCTGGCAACACCCAAGCCTTACAGAAGACCCTGGCAACACCCAAACCTTACAGAAGACCCTGGCAACACCCAAGCCTTACAGAAGACCCTGGCAACGCCCAAACCATACAGAAGACCCTGGCAACACCCAAGCCTTACAGAAGACCCTGGCAACACCCAAACCTTACAGAAGACCCTGGCAACGCCCAAACCATACAGAAGACCCTGGCAACACCCAAGCCTTACAGAAGACCCTGGCAACGCCCAAACCTTACAGAAGACCCTGGCAACGCCCAAACCATACAGAAGACCCTGGCAACACCCAAGCCTTACAGAAGACCCTGGCAACACCCAAACCTTACAGAAGACCCTGGCAACGCCCAAGCCTTACAGAAGACCCTGGCAACGCCCAAACCTTACAGAAGACCCTGGCAACGCCCAAACCTTACAGAAGACCCTGGCAATACCCAAACCTTACAGAAGACTCTGGCAACGCCCAAGCCTTACAGAAGACCCTTGCAACACCCTAACCATACAGAAGACCCTGGCAACACCCAAACCTTACAGAAGACCCTGGCAATGCCCAAACCTTACAGAAGACCCTGGCAACGCCCAAACCATACAGAAGACCCTGGCAACACCCAAACCTTACAGAAGACCCTTGCAACACCCTAACCTTACAGAAGACCCTGGCAACGCCCAAAACCTTACAGAAGACCCTGGCAACACCCAAACCTTACGGAAGACCCTAGCAACGCCCTAACAATCACCCAGAAAACACTAGCAGGTTCTTAGCAGCATGTTTCTAGGTTTCTTTTATTTAACTCTCTCGTAGGGATGCTGATCTCTCTCTCTTCACTACAATAGAACTGATTTACACTCTCCCAGCTGCTGAGATCATGAAAGCTTTGAGCTGTAATCTACGTGAAACACACACACACACACACATGCACAGTGTGAGGCGCCCATGTCAGATAATAAACCCGTGCCCTGCGGCCTTACTGAATTCAGCCTCATCTCTCTGTCTCTCTCACAATAGCTGTATATAGCTCTATATCTGTGTGTAAGAGACACCATAACCATAATCATGGAAAAATATTGCATACAGATCGACTTATAATAGCTCAAAATGATCAGCTGAAATGCATACACACAGAGACATTGATCTTAGTTTCCTCAAGATATGAAATGTGTAGTCTTGTCTTTTTTCTTTTTTTTTTACTCACCCTCGCATTGCTCCAAACCCATACACTGTAAACTATTTGGATAAAGTAAAGAATGTTCAATCAGTCAATAATCATCCAATAACTCATATGGCGGTTGTGCAGTGTTACTTTAGTATCATTGAAATAAAATTTTATTTTTTTAATTAAAGGAATAGTTCACCCCAGAATGAAAATTTGCTGAAAATGTAGTGACCTTCAGGTCATGCAAGATGTAGGTGAGTTTGTTTCTTCATTGGAACAGGTTTGGAGGAATTTACTATTACATCACTTGTTTATCAATGGATCCTCTGCAGTGAATGGGTGCCATCAGAATGAGAGTCCAAACAGCTGATTAAAATGTCACAATAATCCACAATAATGCACAGATCAAGTGCAGTTTGCAGGCCAAAACAGCCCTAAACACATGTGTGTGGATTTTGATGTGAGAGGAAAACAGGACTTTTTCACTGGAGGAATTATAATAGATTATGAGTTTATTGACGGTTTAAACTTCTTGTTGGATTTGCTTCTTACAAACATGCAGCTTTTGGCTTCTCAAGATGTTAACTGATGGACTGGAGTGGTGTGGATTACTTGTGAATTACTGTAATGTTTTTATCAGATGTTTGAACTATCATTCTGACGGCACCCATTCACTGCAGAGCATCAATTTGCATTATATTAGTACTTCAAGTTAAACTAAATGAAAATGAAAAAATGTTGCCTTGGCAACTAGATCAAATACAATAAAAAATGTTATGTTTTATTTCAGTTAGTGTTTATTTTATTTCAAAATGTTAGGGTTTTGGTTATAGTTTTATAACCCCGGCCTTTTTGACATCACGTTTTTTTGGAATAACATGCACCAATGAATCATTCATAAAAAGATCACTGTGCATTCAGAAAGTAAACAGAATCATATTTTTTGTTGCTAAATCATGGTCATGATTGCATTAGACTGTGTTTTCTAGCAGGTGTGTGTTCTGCTTGTTGTTGTAGTACGGTGAGTCGAGCTGCATGTTTATCCTCCCTCGAGGACCCTCGCTGTTCTCAGTCTGTGGCCTAGATACAGATGGGCAGTGTGGGTTCTTACTCCACCGCCTCTGTCCTCACACTCGCTCTCCGCTGGTTTAAGTCGTTAGCACGTTATTCACCCTCCACCTGACAGCAGCAACAGAGTCTGTCTGCTCACAGTCACACGCCGCTGTTCACAGCCAGTGGCCTCCACAGGTCGCCTCCATTCACGCCACATGTGCTAAAAGCAACAGGGCTGCATGTTCGCACATTACCCTGCTGACTGACAAACGAAAAGGAGAGAGAAGACAGCGATCGAAGGACCACATGTGAGGAGAAGAAACAAGGGAATGGAGGAGGGGAAACAGAGGGACAGAAAACAAACAGAGGTACAGGACTAAGTATTTTTTTCATTTAAGTAAGTTATTTTATCAGAAAAACAATTTGAGTGAAAAGATGCCTCTTCTGCTCACCAGGGCTTCATTTATTTGATCAAGAATACAGTAAAAACTGTAATAATGTGAAATATTGTTTTCTATGTGAATATATTTTAAACTGTGATTTATTCCTGTGATGTGCAGCTGTATTTTCAGCATCATTACTCCAGTCTTTAGTGTCACATGATCTTCAGAAATCATGGAAATATGCTGATTTGCTGCTCAAGAAACATTTCTGATTATTATCAATGTTGAAAACAGTCATGCTGCACAATATTTTTCGTGTAAAACGTTTTCCAGGATTTTTTGATGAATAGATGCTCCACAGCAAAGTGAAGTATATAACAGCAGACAGGAGCAGCATTCGGCTGGCATCTGTCCACAGCTGTTTCATAGTACCAGTCCATCTCTGGAAAGAATAAAGAGAAAGAAAATGAAAAATGAAAACCAGGAGAACAGAGCTCAGTGTGCACCCACACACAGCTGGATAAACAGATCAACAAAACACTGATGCAACACGTTCTGACTCTTTCCACACAGCCCTTCTCATCTGGTTATTAAGGTCATGCTTGATTTTTATAATTATTTTTTGGTCGTCGGAGGAGTGAAACCTCAAGTTTCAGGCGTAAAACTAATTAGCCGTGGCCTCTAACGAGCACCGTGGCGATACGAATGGGAGAGAGTGCGATCACACCACTGGATTGGATGGTTTAACATGCATGCTTCGGTTGCTGGCGATGGGGGAGTATCCAGACGGATCCAGGTGTTGGAAGCTTTCGCTGGCGGTCCATCGGGATTGGACGATCTGGGGTCATGTGACCTCCAGCCTGAACAACTTGTGTTTGTGTTAAAAATGTGCTGTAACAGGCATCAGAGGGCTTAGTCATGCTGTGCTGCTTCTGACGTGGCTCTTACTTTATCCCTGATGCACGGCATGCATACTAACATACACACACACACACACAGGCTGCCAGACGCTCCATCTGAACCTTCACTCACTTCTGCAGTGAGAACAGATCCACACTGATGAACTACATTTACACTGCGAGGCCTGATGAATAAATGGGATATGTTGACATCTGTGTAGATTTAATAAAGACACAACCGACTATATTTACTCCACCGAGACACATTAAGTTATTTTCCTATTACTACATTTATTTACTTTTTTGCAGGTTTGGTCCTCCATATGTTAGTAAAAACAAATGTATTTATTTTAATTATTTTACTTAATTCACATATATGATATTAATAAGTAAATGTAAACAAATATATAATTAGATATACAGTTTATTATTAATTTTGTTTTAAATATAAAATATTGATAATAAATGAAGCCTTATGCTTACTGTGACACTCATCATGAACAATTCATTTCTGCACACAAAATGTTTGCCTTCATAATATTTTATGTAATGTAATATCCTGTTTCGCCTTTGAAACTATTTAATTTTTTAGCTGACATCACAAATCCATCTGTTCAATCCCTCACCTTCAGTTTTTAAAATCCATTGGATTCCTGATGCATTGAGCCAAGTATACTCTACATATTTCACATGCCACGTTACAGAAGTAAAACAAGTGTTAGCTGTGCTAACCCTTTAATTAGGCCAATCTAAAACGAGCAGGAACTAAACGAGCAGGGAATATTATTAATAAAGATGACTGACCCCTACATAACCAGAGCCGTCTAATGCTCGAGGCCGACTGTATCAATATGCAGAATCCATAAGCCAAACAAGTCAAAATATGAAGAGATTAATGCAGTGCAATGCCACAATCCATCATGCGAAAGGCCACATCTGTGTCTGTGTTTGAAAACTCGATCTGGCTGCTTCGTCCTGCCCTTTAAAACTGATAATTGTGTTCTCTGCGAGCTGTTTGCATGCACCCTTGGTTTGATATGCATCAAAGCCAATTACATGCATAGGTGACTCCTATTAGCTAGAGTAGATCAATGTCACTAAGAGGGATTCGATAATTAAATCAATTTAACAATCAACTCACTAAACGAATGCGGGTGACGATGAAATTAATCTGGCACAATCAGGCAACTGTTGATGTCCTTTCTGTGCGGCGAGGATATTCTGGAGGAATGATCATGGCTTGGCCGGAGTCCAGCTCTAGAGGCGAAACCGAGGTTAAGAGCTTTTGGATGGGTTTGAAGAGTCATGAATTATGCTCCTCTTCAGCAGCGCTGCAGTTAAACGTCTTCTTCTTTTTTTATTTTAGCTTGGTTTTGGGGAAAGGTATAGTTTACCCAAAAATGATACTTGAGGCCATCCAAGATGTAGTTGAGTTTGTTTCTCATAAGATTTGTAGAAATATAGCATTAAATCACTTGTTCACCAATGGATGCTATGCAGTGAATGGGTGCCGTCAGAATGAGAGTCCAAACAGCTGATAAAAACATCACAAGTAGTCCACACCACTCCAGTATATTTATTAATGTCTTTTGTGTGACGTGATAAAGCTGCGTGTTTGTAAGAAACAAATCCAGTGATGAAATGCGACAAAGATGGGAAAAAATAAGTGCATTTTACACTTTTAAGAGGGTCATTTAGGATTAAAGAATTTCCTCTTTTCAGGTCATGACTTGGAAATAAAGTATGCTTTTACATTCAATTCAAACTTTTAGATGCTTCCAACAAATCTGAGAGAACACAAAACTGTTCTCTGCTGCTTGCAAAAATGTTTAGTCAGAATATGACATAATGATCATCAATGGAGAAATGCAAGACAGCAACCAAACATTTCACTGTTATAAACACAATTGAAAAAGCAATTAATAGGCCAAATGTAAAGATACCAAACTAAAACTTGTGAAAATAACCATGGTTTTACTACAAATTAAACCAAAGACTATGGTTACAATAGTTAAACCATGGTAACCACAAATTAAACATGGTTTTGGTACACTAACCATAATTTAACCATGGTATTTGTAGTAAAACATGGTTACTACACTTTTACCACAATAAAACCATGGTTAATTTTAATTAAGGGGTGATATAAGTTTTAACAAAAACTCAAATATGTCAGAAAGTGAATGTTTTTGGCTTGTTTTCCTCCCCACAGAGTAAAAAAAATTCCTTTGTCTGTTAAATTTCTTCTCCAATATGGTTCTTCAGTTTCACTGAGGGCATGTAAACAGTCAGAAACGCAGCGGGGAAAGGAGTCCAAGTACAAGTGAACTCTGTGAAAAATCTTTAGCTATACTTTAGCCCAAGGCAGATTCAGAACGAGAGGTTTATCCGCATGAGCACATGCACGCGAGATATAATGTTGAGCCAGAGTTTACAGAAGCAGGTGCTCGAGACCGTTTCAGGGCCGTGGCCCGTGAGACTAATCTGAAAGATTTAGTGTCATTCTGCACCAAAATATCCCATCTGACAGGCCTTCTGAAGAGCGTCCATAAATAAAGATGGCTGACTATTGACCAACACAGAGCTTCAAAGCCAGGCTTCCTCCAGAGGAACGCAGACAAACCGAGATATCGATGCCGATTCTTTCAACTTTCATCATTTTGTTTCGCCTTGGCTGCCACATCAGAGGGAAGCCCTGGTTTTGTGTCAATAACTTCATTTTATGCTTGTTTGTGTGAAATATTCAGCAGCTGCGTCTCCAAACACAACCCGTTCACTGTTCCTGTAAATCTTTTGTTTGGGGCCTCATCGCATCTCATCAGGGGATGTTTTCAGAGTCATCTGTAACGCTGTTGCTTTCGCAGTCACAATTTCAAATGATGAAGCTTCATTTGCGCCGAAAATGCTGAATTGTGGACCTTTTTCACGTTCCCAGGTTTCTCAGCAGCGGAAGTCGTCATAGTTGGGTTAACTTGAAGAGCAGTAAATGGGAGAGTAGTACCACAAATATATTTTTTGCATTCCCATTTGCTCTAATAGCAGAAGAAAAACTTCAAAAAAAAGTAAATAACTTTTTTTTTTTTGTAATTTGATGCAAGGATGATATAATACAACGTTTAGTTTTATAAAAATCTAAATACAAAAAGCTTTCGAGGATTCACGATACTACTTCTGACCGTCTTGTGAAAAGGGTCTTTTAAGTGGGAGTTAAAAAATATAAATAAATAAAAAAAATAGAGTAAGCGCGTCCACACGAGCTCAAACAGTGCCCGACATAATCTCATCTAAACGTGCTGAGCAGATAAAAATATTAAAGCAATCTGCCTTCAAATGAGATTAAAATATTCACCCCGGGTTCAATCTCATATGCGGTTCTTGACAGAAAGACATGTTGAGCTGTCTGTGAATATGGGCTTTCATTTAAAGTCGGTGAGAGTTAGTGGAAAGCTGGAACGAGCGACGCAAACATCGGACGTCAGACCATTGCTCTTCGTTCAAATCCACGCGCTGATGGATAACGGGATCACCGCGGCGCTGCGACGTAACGACGCTGTTCCTCCGGTATCATCGATCTGCGGCTGACGTTTAGTTACTGCACTCTCATAGCCGTTAGTACCTCATATTTTGTTCACACGGTAAATGAAAGACAGAAATCGGGGTTGGAGAGGAGGGGTTGTTTACTGCAAACTCACCCTCATGTCTTCCAAACCCATAAGACCTCCATTCATCTTCAGAACACAAATTAAAGGGCCATCGGATGCAAAATTCACTTACATGTTGTTTGAACATAAATGTGTGTTGGAAGTGTGTGTACACAACCACCATATAATGATAAAAATCCACCCAGTATATATATATTTTTTTAAATCCCAATAAATCCAAACCCCTTTCTCATATCAAGCCATTCTGAGATTCTTGGCAGAGTGACGTAGTTCTGCACAAGCCCCTCCCACGATTGTTGATTGACAGTGGTGTTTAATCACAGCTCCGCCCTGAGTGAGCTGTCATCAGTTCACCACTGTTTCACAGCCGGACCAGATAAGAATGATTCCTAAGCGACTGAAGTGTTTTATCGTTGGATATAATAATGAACATACCTAAATGTGTTTATGTTGGCCCAAATCAGAATTCAAAACAGAAGGTTTTTCTATGAATCTTTGCAAATCACCTTTCCTAATAATGTGCAAGTTAGCAAGTTCCACCACAAAATATGACTAAAGTAAACAGTACTGCTCCTCACCCCACAGAAGAGAGGGGCGGGGTCAGAAAGCTCTCCGATTTCATTAAAAATATCTTAAAGGGGTCATTGGATGCCCATTTTCCACACATTGATATGATTATTTAGGGTCTTAATGAAAAGTCTATACCATAATTTGGTTAAAAGTTCTCAGTGGTAGTGTAAAAAAACAATCTTAAACAGCTCTGTTCATAACGAGCTGTTTTGTTGCATGTTCCTTTAAATGAAAATGAGCTCTGCTGACCCCGCCCCTCTCAGTACTGTTTACTTTAGCCATATTTAGCCATAATTAGCAACAACTGAAATGTTCCCAGGTCTAGAAACGCATCAAGGACAACACTTCATTTCGACAACTTCAATTTTGTGAAGCCACAAGAATACTTTTTGTGAGCAAAGAAAACTAAAATAAAAATGTATTTAACAATTCTTTTACCACGACGCATGCACACGCTTTCTCCTGAACATAATCAGTATCATGAAAATTTGTTTATGGACACTGATTATGTTGTTTACATTCATAAAAAAAAGTGCACATGCATCATGGTACTCTCCCAAATGGTGGAAGATTGTAAGTCAGGGAGAAGAATTGTTGAATAAAGTGAATATTTTGGTTTTCTATTTTTTTTTTTTTTTTTCAGCAAACCACTTTAGGCTGGTTTTAATTCATCAAAACATCTCATGAGGGCATATTTCATACAGTCTGATTTATGGTGCATTGGAAACTGGAAAGCACTTTCTCGATTTGGCAAACTGCAATTTTATTGTCTGGCTTCTGTTCACCAGATTGAGTTAAAAAGATACTGGTTTAAACACGTCTGAGGAAACTAATCAGTGAGTTTACCCAAATTTTCCAGATTCAAAACTATGAAAGACATTCAAAACTCAAAGAGTTTTGTTTGAGGCACTTAGTAGCAATTAAACTACCCAAGAGCAGAACTCAATATTCAATATATAAATAAATGTTATATATCACAATATAACAGTAAAATGTTTTTATTTACTTTATTTTAATTAAATTAATTATTTAATGTCAATGATATAGTAATAGACTGGCATTATACATTTATTTATTAGTAAATAATATAATTATAATAAATATAAAGAAATCAGAAATAATAAATATGAAATTTTACACACTTTTAATTAATTAATAATGTGTAATATATTTAGAATAAATAACAAATATTTAAATAAATAAATAATATATTGTCATGATGTAATGATAAACTGGCAAAAAAAGAATATGGTTTATGTATGAATAAATAATATATAACAAATAAATATAAATTAAAACAATAAATAAATAAATACTACATTTATTTCATACCTGTGATTTAATAATAGACCAGCATGAAACAATAAATGTTTTTATTAATAAATAATAAATACATAGGTAATCAGAAAAAAAAATATGATAATAAATAATGCACTTATTTAATGCCAGTGATATAATAATAGAAATAAATGTATTTACAAATAAATAATACAGAAATAAATAATCATAGATACATAAATGGTACTAAAGCTGTCTCTTGGGCGGTAACATTTGGAAAGGTACAAATATGTACTATTAAGTATCTTAGTACCTAAGTGTACATATTGGTGCCTTTATAGTACATATTTGTACCTTTCAGATGATCTTTAAGGTAGTTACATGCACTATTTAGGGGTAAATAAGGTACTCATTTAGTAAAGGCCCTTAAATAATTAATTAAAACTAAATGAAATGTGGCTGGTCACTTTACATATCTCTTCCTGTCTACTTGGGCAACTTTGGTGGAAATAAACTGTAAAGATAACCAGACTTTTAAGCTATAATTTAAAGATCTGGCTAGTCTTGACCCGTGTTTACAGCTTTGCTGTCATGTTAGCAGTGTGCTTATCGCACCGCAGGGGCTCAGTCACTAAAAACAGGATCTTTAGTCCTCCCTGACCCCCACAGAGCCTTTGATGCAGTCATCGAGCCTCAAGATGTCCAACACCTCCAGCGTCCTGTCGTCTTCCACATCAATCCTCGACGCAGTGTCTGCCTCCTCAGTGAGTTTAGCTATTTATGCAGCTTAATTATGATTGGGCTGCGCTGCATGTCAACACTGAGCCGGGTTTGAAGTGCAGTAATGAGTCGAATCAGGCCTTTTTTCCATCAGAGGTGCTCTTTGAATGTCTCTGTGTTCAATCAGCGGCAGACGTCAACACGGAGGATGTTTCATCTATTTTTATTTTGTGTTCTCCTCGTCGGGGAGGATCTTTGGCCTTCTGTCTCCGCTTCCGCAGGTTTAATAACAAACAGGACGTCAGTTGAAAGGCATTTTAATGTGACAGCGTTTTTAGTGTGTCCAAATCTTACTCACTGCGATGGTTAAACATTTCTTTATGTCAACTCGATTTAGAGATCGTCTGCTCAATTGTCTGTTGTTTGTCTTTAAAGGAATCCTGCAGGGCTTCTTGCAAAGGTAACACTCAAATTTCTTTTTATGATCTTTAAAATCTCTTCTGCTCACCAAGGCTGCATTTATTTGGTCAAAAAAAAAAAACAGTAATATTGTGAAATTAAGTTGTGAAACATTTTTTTTTTTAGGATTCTTTGATCAATAAAAAACAACATCTATTCAAAATAGAAATATCTTCTAACAATATAATTAACTTTTATAAATTTAACATCCTTGCTGAAAAAAAGTGTTAAATTGTTTCAAAAAAGAAAGAAAAAATACAGAAATGAAAAAACAGTAGAATATATTGTTACAAAAGTGTATTAAAAACAATACAATAAAAATGTATACAAATGACAGACACAAAATGACTAAAACATAAACTCAAATTAAAATGAAAAACTATTAAACTATTATTTTTAAATATATTAGTATCTCAATGATATAAAACAACAGATTTCAACTAGATTTCACTTGTGTACTTGCTCTGAAATAAATGTTCTGAGCATCACAAACCACTAATTATGTATGTTAAAACCTGTATACCTGGTAATACTGTACAAATAAGATTAAATTTCTTAACATTATCTAATGCATCATTATTTGCAAGCATGAACTAACAATGAACAATTAAGATGAATAATTTAGAAATATGTGTATTATATCTAAAAAACATTTAATATATATATATAGAGAGAGAAAGAGAGATTATGTATGAAAATGAACCTCAAGTGCCATAACATTACTCTGTTATTTAAGCTGCTTTTACACTAGCGTCGTCTTGTTCATTGCTGCATTAGTGCATTATTAGCCAAGTCTGATGTGAACTGGACAGACAGAGAAGCTGCTGGTGGTCAGTACCTGTGTTTTCTTGCAGTAGATTTATGACAGTGAACGAGCTCTTGTTCATTAGCAGAGGAAACTCTAGCTTCCATTGATTTTCACTTCCTCTCTTCTCTTTCTTGTCATTCTTCTTAGCAGGGGATTACAGCACTTGTTCACAGAGCTTTCAGTCCGGTTCTGCTTCATAATCATTTTCTCATGTTAGACTCACACTGCATCTGAAATCAGAAGAAGCTGCGTGACTCTCCTCTCAGCTCTGAAGGAAACCCGCTTCCAACTAATTCAGAACGAGAGAAACATTTAATATATTTAATCAAAACGTACCGCTAAAAAAGGCATTCCACATTCTTCAGTTGCCAATGAAAAACAAACAAACAAATAAAGTATATATAAATAAATATATAATACAGAGATGCATAAGACACATCATTTAGATTTATAGATTTTAAGACAATAGACCATTTAGATTAGATTTTTCAAATAATTACTTTTTATCAAAACAATAATATTTACCTCCTTTTTAATGCATCCAAGATAGCTTATGAAATAAACAGTCAAGTTTTATGCATGTATACGTACATAAAGAAAGATGAATATGTTTTTGTATAGGCACTACATGCTTAAAACAGAGATACATAATAAATATAAAATGTGAAAATATACAGTATTTTATCAAGTATGAAATCAAAACATGCAATAAAAAAGGTTATCTTTCAGTCTCCAAAAAGATAACTTGCAAAATAATTAAACAAACTCATTAATTGATTTATATATATATATATATATACTGAATTAACATACTCTGAAAAAAATGCTTTGAAACATATATACACAACAAATTATACAGGTGAAAAATTCAGTCAAAACACAGTTTAAACAATTTTATTCACTTTTAAATTTTTTTATTCCACCAATTGTGAGCTGCATGCAAGGGATTGTGGGATATCACCAGCCGTGAAGGTCCATCTCAATACAGGACAGACACTGATGCTCTCCTCCCTCTCTATGCTGCCTGAGAAGGTGTTTTCGGTTTTAGACACTCTCTTTGGCGAGCACTATTGAGTACTTGCTGTGCATTACTGTAAAGCCACAAGGTCGAGTAGTTTTGACCTTTGACCTTTAGAAATGCAGTCTGTGTTTCATGCCCTTTGGTCAGGGCGCACAAGTGTGTGTGTTCGTCTAAAGGTGCATTTCGATTAGTCCTTTTACTGAGCGCCGCTGTAATTTCCTCAGATGAAGCCAGCTGACGTATGCAGAAGAATTCAGGCCTAAACCCCAGAGGGCCACGGTGACCCACACACCTTTAACACATGCTGCGCAAGCACAAACAACCAACATTCACACACGCACGAAACAAATAACACAGAGGAATGGAAAAACACTAACGAGATCTCAGAGCTTTCTCCTCAGTAGCAGAGATCTCTGTATGAACTCAAACTTTTCTCAAATGATCGGAGCTGCTATCAGCAACTATTGACTCATTTACATCAAGATACCTTAGGAAAAAAGAAGCAGAAAGGATTAATTTGCCTCTCTATTAAGTCTCCCGACCTCTATAGGAGCCACTTACAACGTAATGTACATCTCAAAAGACAGAGATGTACAACTGTTTGTTATAGTAAGCTCAGATTCATAAAATTATATCAGTGTTATTTCATCATTGAGATACTATTATGGTTTTTATTCATATTTAGAATTAGTTTCTTCATATTTTCTGTTTTCTTTTAATCTTAATATATTAAGTTTTAGTCATTTGTTTACTTAATTGCTAACACTTATTTTATTTCAAGAAATTGAAGAGTTTATATTTTTATATTTT